>NC_079227.1:35288859-35343859 GCF_029633865.1 Lampris incognitus | reverse complement strand
AGGCTGATAAGATATGTCCCTCCTGAAACCAGGTTGGTAACATGTGTCTCTCCTGAAACCAGGCTGGTAATATGTGTCCCTCCTGAAACCAGGTTGGTAACATGTGTCCCTCCTGAAACCAGGTTGGTAACATGTGTCCCTCCTGAAACCAGGTTGGTAACGTGTGTCTCTCTTGAAACCAGGTTGGTAACATGTGTCCCTCCTGAAACCAGGTTGGTAACATGTGTCTCTCCTGAAACCAGGCTGGTAACATGTGTCCCTCCTGAAACCAGGTTGGTAAGATGTGTTTCTCCTGAAACCAGGTTGGTAACATGTGTCCCTCCTGAAGCCAGGTTGGTAATGTGTGTCCCTCCTGAAACCAGGCTGATAACATGTGTCTCTCCTGAAACCAGGCTGGTAAAATGTGTCCCTCCTGAAACCAGGTTGGTAACATGTGTTTCTCCTGAAACCAGGTTGGTAATGTGTGTCCCTCCTGAAACCAGGCTGATAACATGTGTCCCTCCTGAAACCAGGTTGGTAACATGTGTCCCTCCTGAAACCAGGCTGGTAACATGTGTCCCTCCTGAAACCAGGTTGGTAACATATGTCCCTCCTGAAACCAGGCTGGTAACATGTGTCCCTCCTGAAACCAGGTTGGTAACATGTGTCCCTCCTGAAACCAGGCAGGTAACATCTGTACCTCCTGAAACCAGGTTGGTAACATGTGTCCCTCCTGAAACCAGGCAGGTAACATGTGTCCCTCCTGAAACCAGGTTGGTAACATGTGTCTCCCCTGAAACCAGGTTGGTAACATGTGTCCCTCCTGAAACCAGGCAGGTAACATGTGTCCCTCCTGAAACCAGGTTGGTAACAGGTGTGTCTCATGAAACCAGGTTGGTAACATGTGTCTCTCCTGAAACCAGACTGATGACATATGTCTCTCCTGAAACCAGGCTGATGACATGTGTGTCTCCTGAAACCAGGCTGCTGACATGTGTCTCTCCTGAAACCAGACTGATGACATGTGTCTCTCCTGAAACCAGGCTGCTGACATGAGTCTCTCCTGAAACCAGGCTGATGACGTGTCTCTCCTGAAACCAGGTTGGTAACATGTGTCTCTCCTGAAACCAGGTTGGTAACATGTGTCCCTCCTGAAACCACGTTGGTAACATGTGTCCCTCCTGAAACCAGGTTGGTAACATGTGTCCCTCCTGAAACCAGGCCTATAACATGTGTCCCTCCTGAAACCAGGCTGGTAACATGTGTCCCTCCTGAAACCAGGCTGATAACATGTGTCTCTCCTGAAACCAGGCTGATAAGATGTGTCCCTCCAGAAACCAGGCTGATAAGATGTGTCCCTCCGGAAACCAGGTTGGTAACATGTGTCCCTCCTGAAACCAGGTTGGTAACATGTGTCTCTCCTGAAACCAGGCTGATAAGATGTGTCCCTCCTGAAACCAGGCTGATAAGATGTGTCTCTCCTGAAACCCGGCTGGTAACATGTGTCTCTCCTGAAACCAGGTTGGTAACATGTGTCTCTCCTGAAACCAGGCTGATAAGATGTGTCCCTCCTGAAACCAGGCTGATAAGATGTGTCCCTCCTGAAACCAGGCTGGTAATGTGTGTCCCTCCTGAAACCAGGTTGGTAACGTGTGTCTCTCCTGAAACCAGGCTGGTAATATGTGTCCCTCCTGAAACCAGGTTGGTAACATGTGTCCCTCCTGAAACCAGGTTGGTAACATGTGTCCCTCCTGAAACCAGGTTGGTAACGTGTGTCTCTTTTGAAACCAGGTTGGTAACATGTGTCCCTCCTGAAACCAGGTTGGTAACATGTGTCTCTCCTGAAACCAGGCTGGTAATATGTGTCCCTCCTGAAACCAGGTTGGTAAGATGTGTTTCTCCTGAAACCAGGTTGGTAACATGTGTCCCTCCTGAAACCAGGTTGGCAATGTGTGTCCCTCCTGAAACCAGGCTGATAACATGTGTCTCTCCTGAAACCAGGCTGGTAACATGTGTCCCTCCTGAAACCAGGTTGGTAACATGTGTTTCTCCTGAGACCAGGTTGGTAATGTGTGTCCCTCCTGAAACCAGGCTGATAACATGTGTCCCTCCTGAAACCAGGTTGGTAACATGTGTCCCTCCTGAAACCAGGCTGGTAACATGTCCTGAAACCAGGTTGGTAACATATGTCCCTCCTTAAACCAGGCTGGTAACATGTGTCCCTCCTGAAACCAGGTTGGTAACATGTGTCTCTCCTGAAACCAGGTTGGTAACATGTGTCCCTCCTGAAACCAGGTTGGTAACATGTGTCCCTCCTGAAACCAGGCAGGTAACATGTGTCCCTCCTGAAACCAGGTTGGTAACATGTCCCTCCTGAAACCAGGCAGGTAACATGTGTCCCTCCTGAAACCAGGTTGGTAACATGTGTCTCTCCTGAAACCAGGTTGGTAACATGTGTCCCTCCTGAAACCAGGCTGGTAACATGTGTCCCTCCTGAAACCAGGCAGGTAACATGTGTCCCTCCTGAAACCAGGTTGGTAACATGTGTGTCTCCTGAAACCAGGCTGACAACATGTATCTCTCTTGAAACCAGACTGATGACATATGTCTCTCCTGAAACCAGGCTGATGACATGTGTCTCTCCTGAAACCAGGCTGCTGACATGTGTCTCTCCTGAAACCAGACTGATGACATGTGTCTCTCCTGAAACCAGGCTGCTGACATGAGTCTCTCCTGAAACCAGGCTGATGACGTGTCTCTCCTGAAACCAGGTTGGTAACATGTGTCTCTCCTGAAACCAGGTTGGTAACATGTGTCCCTCCTGAAACCAGGTTGGTAACATGTGTCCCTCCTGAAACCAGGTTGGTAACAGGTGTCCCTCCTGAAACCAGGTTGGTAACATGTGTCCCTCCTGAAACCAGGTTGGTAACATGTGTCCCTCCTGAAACCAGGTTGGTAACAGGTGTGTCTCCTGAAACCAGGTTGGTAACATGTGTCTCTCCTGAGACCAGACTGATGACATGTGTCTCTCCTGAAACCAGGCTGCTGACATGTGTCTCTCCTTAAACCACGTTGTTAACATGTGTCTCTCCTGAAACAGGTTGGTAACAAGTGTCCGTCCTGAAACAGGGCAGATTCAATTCAATTCAATTCAATTTCTTGTCGTTAAAAACAACGTGCAGGCACATGTTAAAAACGAAATGAGGGCTGTGGCTTCACCAAACAGTGCAAGACAGACACAGACAAACCCAGCAAACACAATATAAGATATACACACAAAAAGACCAAAAGCTAAAAATACGTTAGAAAAGAGCTGGAGTACAAAATATTTAAAAATATCTACAGACATTCAGTGGGGGGCCAGGTTCAGGTGGGCAACAGCTTGGGGAAAGAAGCTGTTTTTGAGCCTGGTAGTGCGGGCTCTGAGGCTCCTGTAGCGCCTCCCAGAGTGCAGGGGGGAGACCAGTCCATGGTTGGTGGTGGGTGGGATCTCTGCTGATGCTGAGACCCCTTCGAAGGCAGCGTTTGGGATAAATGTCTTTCATGGCTGGGATCACTTTTTCCCCTTTGGGGCGTTCCAGCAGCCAAGAATCTGAATACTGAGGAAGGCTATATATGTGCACAGGAGTGACAAAGATTAGTTGTATTATATTGTATTACCTGCTTCTAACGGGTGACCCAGCATCACTAGAAGATGCTGCAGCATATGGTATATTAAAAACCTAACTCATGAGCAACTGAGATGTTGTAGGTGAACTACTGGAAAAAAAGCAGTTCCAAATCAAATTGGATTTTGTGGGCTTAACAATTTGCCCCATTGAAGCTCAGGGAGAAGATTCAGTAACGTGATAAAAGTTCTCAGTTCAGAAGCAATCAGGGATGTTTTGGTCTGTGTGAGTCTAAATTATGGCCGACAATGAGGCCTGGGTTAAAAGAGAGAGAGAGAGAGAGAGAGAGAGAGAGAGAGAGAGAGAAAGGGGGGGAACCCATCCTTTAAGCATAAAAAGAAAAGAAGAATCAAACTTAACACTCACCATGTGCTAAACCCTCGTGTAATGGGACCGTTGCCCCCTTTACAGCCTGACATTTGGTCTGCTAATTGATATTGATCATTTGGCTGGTCTTAAGACGCTCTTATTTCCGAGAGGTAAATGCCGAACCCTTATCGAGCGATTGGACTGTGCACAATTCTCTGCTAATTCAAGCGTACAGTTGAATTAGTCATTAGAAACCTTTTAAGTAGCAAAGATCTACCTGCCTAAACGTCACATGTAAATCGCTCTGATTTACACACCTCTACGTTTCAGCAGCTTCCATTTAAACCCCCAAAAGCCACGAGATATCACAAACCGATTTAGTTTCTCCCTGAACACTTTAGCACAGATTTAGTTTCTCCATGAACTCTTTACATGTGCTCTAGAACTTTCCAAAAATACAAAAAAAAAATGTTTGCTAAGCAAATCTGATTGTGGAAAACGTTCATACTTGGCATCCGCACAAATGATCTGAGAGAAGCGGTTGTATCCTTTGTGATAAACGAGGCCCCTTCCATGCACCAGCTATTGTATTTGGGTTCTGCGAGGAGATGTCGCTCAAGACTTCACCAAGCATCAAGACATCCCCTACTAGTACGGCGCCAGCAGCACATCTGTTTTGACTGACGTCTCTGCCAAACCCTTCAAAACTGTCATCACGTCACCTTCTTACACCAGAGGGAAAGATAAGTGACTATGCCAAATTTACTAAAACCCATTCTGTATTGGTTGCTTAGCGACAGGCATGGGCACAAACCCGCGAATACTGGGATGGCACCCAGCGCGTCACCGGTGCCCCCGTCCATAGTGGCTGTGTCAGGAAGGGCATCCGATGACAAGACCATACCGGATCGGTCAAGGCCCGGGTTAACAACGGCCGCCATTGGTGTTGTGCCCTCACAGGGTACCGATGCAAATCCGCTCTGGCGACCCCTGAGAAACAGGGAACAAGTTCAAAGAAGAAGAAGAAGAAGAAGAAGAAGAAGAAGAAGAAGAAGAAGAAGAAGGGGTCTATGGGGAGAGAAGCAGCAATACGACAGTGTAAGAATACCCCATTAGAAGAAAAAACTCCTTAATTCAGAATTTCACTTAATGGTGCTATGTATGATATTCAGTACCAGCATCTCAGACCACCCCCCCCCCTTCGCGTTCTTGGCTATTATTTCATTCGGGTCTATTGATTTTTACAGTATAGAGTTATTTTATTAACATTAGTGACGTATTCAGCTTGGTAAGGCGTTATTTATTTGATCTGCTGAGTGACCCACATCCATGTAACATAACCATTAGCTTGCTATCTATCCTGTTATATCCTATTATCCTATTACCCTATCATGTTTGCAGACGACATTGTGATTTGTAGCGGGAGTAGGGTGCAGGTGGAGGAGAGCCTGGAGAGGTGGAGGTATGCACTGAAGAAAAGAGGAATGAAAGTCAGTAGGAGCAAGACGGAATACCTATGTGTGGATGAGAGGGAGGACAGTGGAATGGTGAGGATGCAAGGAGTGGAGGTGACGAAGGCTATGGGTTTAAATACTTGGGGTCAACTGTCCAAAGTAACGGGGAGTGCCGAAGAGCGGTGAAGAAGAGAGTGCAGGTAGGGTGGAGTGGGTGGAGAAGAGTGTCAGGAGTGATGTGTGACAGAAGGGTACCAGCAAGAGTTAAAGGGAAGGTTTACAAGATAGTTGTGAGACCAGCTATGCTATATGGTTTGGAGATGGTGTCACTGCTGAAAAGACAGGAGGTGGAGCTGGAGGAGGCAGAGATGAAGATGATAAGATTTTCACTGGGAGTGATGAAGGAGGACAGGATTAGGAACGAGTGTATTAGATGGACAGCTCGGGTTGGACGGTTTGGAGACAAAGCAAGAGAGGCAAGATGGAGATGGTTTGGACATGTGTGGAGGAGAGATGCTGGGTATACTGGGAGAAGGATGCTGAATATGGAGCTGCCAGGGAAGAGGAGAAGAGGAAGGCCAAAGAGGAGGTTTATGGATGTGGTGAGGGAGGACATGCAGGTGGCTGGTGTGACAGAGGAAGACGCAGAGGACAGGAAGAGATGGAAACGGATGATCCGCTGTGGCGCCCCCTAACGGGAGCAGCCGAAAGTAGTAGTAGTAGTAGTAGTGTATAGGTCATACATGGTCAAAGATTAAAAGCAAGCAAACAGTGGAGTAGAAATAGTCTCACAACATCGCCATACTCCAGTAAAGTACCAGTACCTCAAAACTGTACTTAAATACAGTACTTGAGTAAATGAATGGCGGCACGGTGGCACAGCAGTTAGTGTGGTCGCCTCACAGCAAGAAGGTCCTGGGTTCGACCCCCGGGGCAGTCTAACCTTGGGGGGGGGGTCATCCCGGGTCATTCTCTGTGTGGAGTTTGCATGCTTTCCCCGTGTCTGCGTGGGTTTCCTCCCACAGTCCAAAGACATGTAGGCCAGGTGCCTCGGCCGTACTAAATTGTCCCTAGGTGTGAATGTGCCCACCCTGTGATGGCCTGGTGGCCTGTCTAGGGTGTCTCCCCACCTGCCGCCCAATGACTGCTGGGATAGGCTCCAGCATCCCGCGACCCCGACTGGGATAAGCAGCTTGGCTAATGGATGGATGGATGGATGGATGGATGGATGGATGGAGTAAATGAGTTTTGTTACTTACCACCTCTTACTACAATCAAAATGATGTCACCCATCCCATCACTCTCCATAGTTCTGTCAAACACCGCACACTGATGCCACATCCACACCCACACATACATTTGGAAACATCTTTTTTCCCGTTTTGGCCTTCCATCCACAGCGAACCGGCATTTTCCATCCCAAAAAATACATCTTTTGGAAAATGCTCTCCAAAAGTCTATCTTGATCTCATGGTGAACAAGGAGAACAGAACTCTTCAAAAAATGTGATGACCGATGGTTTTATTGTTTTGGTCTTCCCGTGTGGACGGTGATCTGAAACGACTAGTGTGGACAGAAAATGTTTGACCCGTTTTTGCTATGAAAATTGTATTTTCAAACTTCTGAGTATCGGTATGGACGGAGACGGAGAGCGGTTCGGCCCAGCTCACATTCGTGATCGATCGGCCCCCTAAATCTTTCACCTTCAGGTACAGCGGTGTTGTTTTGCTAGTTCTTTACTCCACACCTCAGCCGGCGCCACCCTCCCTCTGGTTCCAATCTGTCTATATGAAAGCTGAGGCTTATGAAAAAGCATCCGCCTTTGTAATTTGTTCTGCCACGTTCACAAAACACTTGCTGATGAAGAGGTTGGACATATTTTGTCATCCTGTCTCCTCCCAATAATAACCCCCTCCACCACCACCCACCCACACACACACAAAATCGTACAAAAGGAAATCTATATTCATGTTTTCCTCTCTCTCGTTATACCTCTCTTCCTTCACCCCTTTCTCTCTCCCACAGAGACATAAACCTTATACTGCCTTTGAGAAAATGTAAGAGTTTATTTATGTAGCACCATTTTTAAAACAAAGCTACAAAGTGCTGCACAAGATACAGATACAGAAAAAACAAACAACATATACCTACAGTTATACAGAAAAGTAAAAACTACATCCCCATTAGAGATGGTTTTTCGAAGCTGATTACAGACTCAGCTGATCTAACAGAGGGGGTCGGGGAGGGGGTCTTCCAGAGGGACGGGGCCCTGATGGCAAAATCACAGTCACCCTTGGATTTGCAGAGGGACCGGGGTATAGATAGGAGGCTAGGAGGCCCTGTTCAGAATATTTGAGTGGCCTAGAGGTGAAGTAAGGACGCAAAATTTCGGGAATGTGTAAAGGGGCAAGACCATGTAGGGCCTTATATGTGATAAGCAGTATCTTGACCTATCATTTACTGGGAGCCAATTAAGGCATGCAAGGATTGGTATGATGTGGGCTCTAAGATGGGTATTGGTTAGTAGTCTGGCTACAGCGTTTTACATGAGTTGCAGGTGGGGCAGGGCTGCTTGGCTGACGCAGGAAAAAAAGAGCATTGCAGTAGTCAAGGTGTGAAAAAATTAGGGATTGGATTAGTAATTCAAGATCTCTGGTTGATAGTATTGATTTGATTTTTGCAATGTTCCGCAGTTGGAAAAAGCAGGTTTGCACAAGCTTACTTATGTGTGAGTTGAAACTCAGATTTTGGTCAAAGAGTACACCCAGATTTCTTGAGGAGGGTTTAACATTGGTGTCCAGGGTGTCACTTCTGAGACAAACTTTTTAGGACCAGTAAAGAGGACCTCAGTTTTGTCTGAATTGAGCTGAAGGAAATTGAGTGGCATCCATTCCTTAATAGCAACCAGGCAGTCACGAAGGGTACCAATATTATCCATATCATTTGCCTTAACTAATAAATACAGCTGCATGTCAGCAGTGTAGCAGTGGTGTGAGATGGATTGGCTAACCAGATTGCCTAAAAGTAACATGTAGATTGAGAAGAGGATGGGAACAAGGATGGAACCCTGCAGAACTCCACAGAGTATAGGAGCAGTTGAGGACATAATGCTGTCTATGACAACCAGAAACTTCCTGTTAGACAGATAGAATGAGAGCCAACTGAGAGCAGTGATCAATAGTATCAAAAGCAGCAGTTAAGTCAAGCAGGACTAGGATAGAATTTCGCCATTGTCAACTCGCATGAGGATGTCATTTGTCACTCTTAGTAGTGCTGTTTCTGTACTATGTTGGTGGTTAAAGCTAGACTGGAATTTATTAAAACTATTGTGTCCTTCAATGACTTAAAGGAGCTGCTGTGCAACAATCTTTATCTTTTCTTTCTTTTGGAGATGAATGGTTGTTTTTTGAAATAGTTCTGTAGTTATTTGATAGGGTTGGATCAAGGGCAGGTTTTTTTTAAAATAGGTTGGACACTCGCCAACTTAAAGTCATCAGGAACACAGCCAGAGGTGAGAGAAAGATTAATAATGGAGAGCAGGCTAGGGCCTAGGCAGGACCTTTATAAGGAATTTGGAGGGATTACATCTAAAGGGCAAGAAGACAGGTGCATATGGGATATACTGTCAATGAGCTTGTGCAGAGAGATTGGGGAGAAATGAAACAAGAGAGTAGGACAATAAACTGACGAATCAGAGGAAATATTGGCAATGTTAAAATTAGAACGAATGTTATTGATTTTGTCAACAGAGAAAGACAAAAAAAGTTTACAGTCTACTGGGGAGGAGGCAGATACAGCAGGATGGAAAGGGTTTACATGCTGGTCAATGGCTTTAAACAGATTGTGTTTATTGCCCCTAATTAGGCCTGCAAAGTAGGCAACTCTTGCCTCTGATGTTTTGGTTGAGCATGGACAGCAGTTCTTTCAGACGGAGGAGATGGGCCTTGAGTTTGGATTCCTTCCACCTCCACTCCACTCTTCTGACTTTCCTTTTCAGATGATAAATGTTGCCATTAATCTAGGGGCAAGAGTTAGTTGGCAAAAGTGACCTGGTAGTGTGGGGAGCTGTGGTATCTAGTGCAGAAGCACACTAAACATTGAACCAGGCTACAAGATCATTAACATTGGACGAGTCAGGTGGGGAGTATAGGAATCAGAGAAACGGGATGAAAAAGTAGCTGCAGAGTTGGCATTGAAGAAGCGAGAGTGCACTGTATGTAGCATGGTTTCACAAACCACGCATTTGTGGTCACAGACAAATCAAACATGGAAAGAGAGTTCAAGGTCAGAGCGAGGTTAAAAACAGAAAACAGAAATATCTGTCTCTGTCCTGTCCTGTAGCACAGCGCAGAGCACGAATAAACTTGTTTTGCCCAGTCCCCTTCTCTAAGCCACAGAAGAACTTGGAAGGGGCATCCGTCAGTGCTGCACCAGACCAGCACCCCCTGAATCTTATTGCCTAGCCCTAGTAGGTAAGAGCAAATCTTACTTTGGTATCCAGACTCCCACTGTCTGCCTCCACTGGTCTGCTACAGTTCCCCTGCGCCAAATCACCCGCATGATCATCCAGAGGATACTGAGGAGCCCTGGGCAGTGCTTGTACACCTTATAGGGGACTCCACTGGGTCCCGGAGTGGAGCTGGCTCTGGCTGCAGTAACCACCTCCTGGACTTCCTTCCAGGTGGGCTCTTTGATGTTGAACTACACTGTGGGCGATGGTACATCCGAAAGAGCTCTGAGGGGCCCTAGTGCTTGCTCTCTATCAGGGTCACTCAGAGTGTTATTATTCAAAGGAATAATGATTTATTGATATAAAGTGTTAAACGACGCTAATATCAAACTGAACGAGGATGTGCGTTAACATGTGACTCAATTGGTGCTGTGCATAAAAGATGTGAAGACACATTAACGTGAGGTGAATATGGTAGTTTCCAGATGTCATTACAAGATGTTAGGGGTGCCCACCAGCATACATATAGACCAGGGGTTTTTAAAGTGTGAGGCGCGCCTCCCCTGGGGGGCGCCAGAGAGCTTCAGGGGAGGCGCAGCTTGAGAAAAAGTAACCGTAAACATCTAGCTAAATGTAGTTAACTTCAGCAATGCTTGGAGCAAAATGGATGGATTTTTAGTAACATTACCTACAGTGAGAAAGGAGACAGCGTCTGGGGCAAGCAGGAAACGGAGGAAGTATGACCAGGAGTATTTAAAGTTTGGATTTTCATGGATTGGTCCTGATGACGCCGCACTGCCGCAGTGTGTTGTCTGCAAAGAGGTGCTAGCTAGCGACAGTATGAGACCATTTAAACTCCGGCGTCATATTGATACGAAACACCCAAGTTTGGTGACCAAGCCACAGGAGTTTTCTGATAGGAAGCTAAAGGAATTGCGGCCACAGAAGAAAGTCATTGACACATTTAGCACCGTAAATACCAAGGCAACCGAAGCATCATACCGAGTGGCGTTGCGCATAGCTAAGGCAGGTAAACCCCACTTTAAAACATAAAGATAAAGATGTTTAAAAAAATTTGAAAAAGATGTTTAAAAATATGTTTAAAACGTTTAAAAATGTTTGAAAAAGATGTTTAAAATGTTTAAAAATATGTTTAAAACGTTTACAAATGTTTAAAAAGATGTTTAAAAATGTTTAAAAATATGTTTAAAACGTTTAAAAATGTTTAAAAAGATGTTTAAAACGTTTAAAAATATGTTTAAAACGTTTAAAAATGTTTAAAAATATGTTTAAAACGTTTAAAAATATATTTAAAACGTTTAAAAATTCTTAAAAAGGTGTTTAAAACGTTTAAAAATATGTTTAAAACGTTTAAAAATGTTTAGAAATATGTTTAAAACGTTTAAAAATATATTTAAAACGTTTAAAAATGTCTAAAAAGAAGTTTATAACGTTTAAAAATGTATTTAAAACGTTTAAAAATGTTTAAAAAGATGTTTAAAATGTTTAAAAATATATTTAAAACGTTTAAAAATGTTTAAAAAGGTGTTTAAAACGTTTAAAATGTGTTTAAAACGTTTAAAATTTTAAAAAGGTGTTTAAAACGTTTAAAAATATGTTTAAAACGTAAAGATAAAGATGTTTAAAAATGTTTGAAAAAGATGTTTAAAAAAACAAAAGATCATCTTCAAAGATATATCATTTACTGTTGAAACCCGTTTTTATACCCGAGTGGAACATACATTATAGCAACAACAATAATAGCAATAATAATTGGGGGGGGGGCGCAGCTGTTTTTATGTTCTCTGAGGGGAGGCTCACTTTCCTACACTTCAGAAACCCCTGATATAGACAATACACCTCTCAAGACAAGAGGATTGTAGAGATCTATGCATTTGTATGAATGTCATTGTAGCTTGAAGAAAACCAAATGCTAATATAGTCCGTGCAAAGCAATTGTATACAAGCATTCACCATCTCCTTTGATGCAATGTTGTTTGTTGTATTGTATTGTGTGTTGAAAGTTTATTGCCAGTTATGTTGCTGAGTAAAAAGAACATTTTATGACAATATTTTACTTTTTTTTTAGGCGGGGGGGGGGTGTTGCGATCTGGAATCAGCAACTATCCTAAAGTAATGAAGCAAGAGAATGTTTACATTTATGCACATTTTTATGTATTTGCGTTTTCATTCATCCATCATCAGCCGCTTCTCCGGGGTCGGGTCGCGGTGGCAGCAAGCTAAGTAGGGCACTCCGGACATCCCTCTCCCCAGCAACGCCCTCCAGCTCCTCCTGGGGGATCCCAAGGCGTTCCCAGGCCAGATTGGGAACGGGTCTACCCCGGAGTCTCCTCCCAGTTGGATGTGCCCGGAAAACCCTCCAAAGGAGGGCGCCCAGGAGGCATCCTAATCAGATGCCCGAACCACCTCAACTGGCTCCTTTCGAGCTACTCCGAGCTCCCTCCGGATGTCCGAGCTCCTCACCCTCTCTCTAAGACTGAGCCCAGACGGAGGAAACTCATTTCAGCAGCCACTTGTATCCGCGATCTCCCCCTTTCGGTCACTACCCGAATCTCATGACCATAGGTGAGGGGTTTTATACCTGCATATTGATATTCGTTTATATTAATCGTCTATGGAAACAACATTATAGTTGCAAAGGGATAGGATTTGGTTTCTTTCAAAGGTTATGACGCAGTAGGTTAGATGAAAAGGGGGAGGAGTCTGTGGATAGATAGCAAAAAGAACAAGAAGCTGCACAGCGAGGTCGTGTACTGTGCTGCGTTCTGACTTTTGTCAGTGCAGAAACAAGAGGAAGGGTGTGTACCGGGGGGGGGGGCTGCTGGAACGAGAGCGGCCCGTGTGTCGCGTGCATTTGACGGAAGCAACACGCGCAGCAAACCAGCAGACCGTCCGACCCACCGTGCAACACACACCACTTAACGACCTTTGCAAGGAGAGACGAGATAAGGATGGAAAACAAGTTCGGAAGTCTCTTACTCCGCAGAGATCGCAGCGGACGCTCGCACGCTCGAGAGAGAGAGAGAGAGAGAGAGAGAGAGAGAGAGAGAGAGAGAGAGAGAGAGAGAGAGAGAGAGAGAGAGAGAGAGAGAGAGAGAGAGAGAGAGAGAGAGAGAGAGAAGAAGGAGATAAAGAGGATGAATTCATGTGTAATTCATGTCGTGGGCGCGTGCTATTTGTACACCCATACACGTGTGGGTGTGTGTATTTGCGTGCAGGAGTGTGTGTGCGCGTGTGTGTGTGTGCATGTGTGTGCATGTGTGTATTTGCGTGCAGGAGTGTGTGTGCATGCGTGTGTGTGCATGTGTGCATTTGCGTGCAGGAGTGTGTGTGTGCGTGTGTGCATGTGTGTGCATGCGTGTATTTGCTTGCAGGAGTGTGTGTGCATGTGTGTGTGTGCGTGTGTGTATTTGCGTGCAGGAGTGTGTGTGCGTGTGCATGTGTGTGCATGTGTGTATTTGCGTGCAGGAGTGTGTGTGCGCGTGTGTGTGTGTGCATGTGTGTGCATGTGTGTATTTGCGTGCAGGAGTGTGTGTGCATGCGTGTGTGTGCATGTGTGCATTTGCGTGCAGGAGTGTGTGTGTGCGTGTGTGCATATGTGTGCATGTGTGTATTTGCTTGCAGGAGTGTGTGTGCATGTGTGTGTGTGTGTATTTGCGTGCAGGAGTGTGTGTGCGTGTGTGTGTGTGTGCATGTGTGTGCATGTGTGCATTTGCGTGCAGGAGTGTGTGTGTGCGTGTGTGTGTGTGTGTGTCTGGCTTACACCAGTGCATGCTGTCTCGTCCTTGTTGTTCTTCGCCTCTCCACCGTGTTTGTGCTGAATAAATCAGCTGGGAGCCACAGAAGCAAAACCTGTAGGAAGTGATGATGTTCCTTCCCTGTCTCAGTGCCGCCAGCAGGGTGCACCCCCCCCCCCCCCCCGGAACTCTCCTTTTCATGTCGGCTTTTCTTCTCTTTTTGTCCTTGACTCACTCTTTCCACAAGGTTTCATCAAATCCCCTCTACTGTACACTTTCAACACCACGCCATGTCTACCTGATACCAGCCTCGTTTCTCTCTCTCTCTCTCTCTCTCTCTCTCTCTCTCTCTCTCTCTCTCTCTCTCTCTCTCTCTCTCTCTCTCTCTCTCTCTCTCTCTCTTTTCTTGTTATGCTCGATGAAAAGATGTAACTCGCACAGGTTTCTAAGCCTATTTTGAAGACATCCCGCGACCCCTTTCCACTGTCACGCCACTCTTTCTCGCTCAAGACTCTCTAAGCCCGCATTTGGTTTTTAACAAGGAGAACGTTCTGTCACCCCTGTTCTCCCGTTAGTGAATCTACCCAGATAGCCAAATCACTGTGGCCCGGACCCGTCCCACACCCGTCCCACACCCGACACTTCACCCGGCCCACATACCGCGTGGGATGATGGCACTTGGGCGGTCCGCTCCTGTTTGCCAGATCTGGACCAGAACCAAGCCATAGCAATGCCGCACGTGCCACATATTTGCCAAAGGTGGCCCATATTTGTTTTGTGATATTTGGGCCATATTCACCACCATTTACCACACGGGCCACTTCAGGGTCACATCCAGATCACATGTTGCCCAGAGCACCGCGTCTTTGCCAAAAAAGGCCCACATTTGATTTGGCATATTTGGGCCATATTTGCTTATGTGGGCCACTTCAGGCTCACATCCATTTTGTCAGGGCCAGAAGAAGGCCATCAGTGCCGCATCACTGCCTGAAGTGGCCCACATCCAGATGCTATCTGGTTACGCTCGATGACCACATGTAACTCACACAAGTTTCTAAACCTATTTTGAAGACATCCCGCGACCCCTTTCCCCTTTCATGGTATTCTTTTACACTCAAGAATATCTATGCCAGCAACAACAAGGAGAACATGGGTGTGGCATAGAAGAGCAAATCCCATATGGACGTCTCACTATGAGTGCGAGCGTCCACTCCTTCGCTTTTCACACAGTGACGTATCAGTGTACTCTGCTGAATTTCTGCGGAGTTATGCTTCCGACAGGATAAGCCACGACAGCGGGGGTGTACTGGGAAAGAAGAAAGAGATTCAGCCCTGGACTTATCAGCTGGGACCGGCCCAGGGGGGTCGGGTCGGTGAAGGTTAATAGTGTAACGACCATGGATGACTAGACTCGCTAGTCCTTCCCGGCTGGCCCTGAATTCTCTACATTGGTGTCAGAAGTGGGATGGTGAGACCGTGAGGCCACCGGAAGCGCGTGCGCCCAGACGCGTGACGGAGCTGATATGCTGACGCGCTTCCCGAAAGAGGGGTGTAGTATAACGACCACCATGACAAGACACGTCAGACCCCTTAGTCGACTGGTTAACGTTGTCGCCCGCGGTGCAGGAGATACGAGTTCGCGTCCCGGCTGTGGCGGTTCCCGCGGCTGCCCCCTGAATTCGCTCCATTGTTGTCAGAAGTGGGATGGTGAGACTGTGAGGTCAACGGAAGCGCGTGCGTGAGAGGGCTGATATGCTGAAGCGCGGGGACGCGCTTCCCGAGGAGGGAGCTAGTGTAACGTGCATGGATAAGTAGTCGAGTGGTTAACGTTGTCGCCCATCGGTGCAAGAGATACAGGTTCGCGTCCCGGCTGCGGCGGTTCCCGCGGCCGCCCCCCGAATTTGCTACAGTATACGACAGTCAGTTCCGGTTGGTTGGGGGTTGTTTAATGTAATTACAGGGTATAGCCCACTAGATTTTACACCCTAGTCCTTGCTGGTAATGATATAGTCTTTTATTGTTGACAGGTGATTCTGAATATATTCAAAGGCTTTTGCAATGGAAAGTAGCATAATCCAGGACATAGTTCAGTAGGCACAGACTTATATTGTAATGCACCATCAGTATGGTTTAAATAGTAGCAAGTAGCCTATCAGCAGGGTCGGTTTTAACCACATGTTACAGCAGAAGTTTTAACTAAACATGTAGCCTAGCCTATAATTTAACGTCCATCTTGCCGCTTCAGTCTGCTCCTCTTAAATAGCGTTGCTGGCCACTTGAGGATGTTGATGCCAAAACATTACGTGGATCCCCCCCCCCCCCCGCGCGTGCGCAACTCCTGCCGTGAGCTATGCGTCACAAATTGTGGTCATGGACAACCTGAGAGGGACGTTTAGTAGGAAACGCTCACAACGGATGTATGCACACATGGAGGACAACAAACGACGTTACAGAGGTGAGGACTTTCCGTAGCTAGTTCGCAACTGATATATGGACACGAGGAGGACAACAGAGGCGAAGACATGCCAAAGCTAGCTAGCTATATAGCATTGTAACGTGCATGGATAAGAAGACACGCTGGCCGCTGGCTAGCGGGTCTGACCCTTTAGTCTAGCGGTTAGCGATGTCTCCTGCGGTGCGGGCGATACGGGTTCGCGTCCCGGCCGCGGCAGTTCCTGTGGTTGCGTTGTCCCCCGAATTCGCTACAGTATATAGTTCTACTCGTGACAATTTTAGGATATGACTAATCTCTGGAACATGTGGTCCCCGCATTTCTCATTGAACGCTGCCTTGCTCTACCCACATGCGCAGCACATGCGCACCATGGGTTCGGACGGTTTTGTGTTTGCATTTGGATGTCTGTCTCTAATGCCTGCTTCCTTTTCCAGTGGGGTTTTTTTCCGGCCCCTCCTTTACTTTTTGACATTTTCTTGTTGTCCGTGGCTTTTGTTGGCCACTCTCACTGCTGCGCACTGCTTTTGCATGAGTGTAGAACGTTAACGCGCGTTGGCCAGTGAGCCCACTCCTGACCACGCACACAGGCAGGCACACAAGGCCGGTAAAAACCTTATGGATTTTTTGAAGGTCCACCGGGATCTGCCCCCAGTATGGCCGACTGCCATTAAACCATTGCATGGCAGGGTTTGTGTGAAAGGATTTGAACTCCATGGAGGCAAACAACCGCCCAGCGTGAAGCAGATAGTGGCCGCCTCCATGGAGTTACAATCGTTTAACGCACACCTTGGGGTGGATTACACGGTATATGGTCACATACCAATGAATTAAAATGAAAGCATTCACTTATTTATTTTTTTTGTCGAACCTTGTGTGCTCAGAAATAGGTTATTTTGCCCCCTTTCTACCTTTTATCAATAGCAATGTACTGGACTGAATGGTAAAGCGGCAGTAGATTTTGTTTGTTTGTTTGTTTGTTGCTTTAACTTATCATTATGACGTAAATGTTGATTGCACAGTATAATTAGCAGTGGCGGTTGGCCAGTACATGAAAATCTACTTAAACATGTTAAATATAATTTAGTTGAATAATGCAAATAATTATGAAATAAAAGTGTTTTTCGGTCTGTGAGCGCCTGTCAGCAGCATTACATATTGGTTCCAAATGGTGTTTGGTTGGTTTCTGTCTGAATGCATATACTTCCTGTCTGAATGCATATACTTCCTGTCTGAATACATATACTTCCTGTCTGAATACATATACTTCCTGTCTGAATGCATATACTTCCTGTCTGAATACATATACTTCCTGTCTGAATACATGTACTTCCTGTCTGAATACATATACTTCCTGTCTGAATACATATACTTCCTGGGTGAGGGGCGCAGGTCAAACCATACCTTATGTAAGCCCTCAAACTTGTGGCGAGCAGGTGACCTGAGGCTGCTGCCTGATTGGTTTGTTCAGCGCTAGCTAGCACTGTAGCCAGAAACAACAGGGGAGAAGTTAGCCGCTGCCGGCCTAACTGGCGCCCCCTTTCATGCATGTGATGCGCGATGAAAGCGCTGACTGGACTACTGATAAGACCCAGTTATTGATTTTCCCAATATTTGTGGATATTGTAGCGAATTCGGGGCACAACGCAACCACAGGAACTGCCGCGGCCGGGAAGCGAACCCGTGTCTCCCGCACCGCAGGAGACATCGCTAACCGCTCGACTAAAGGATCAGACCCGCCAGCCAGCAGCCAGCGTGTCTTCTTATCCATGCACGTTACAATATCAAGGCCAACAAAATTAAGACTGAGTTTTTGAGCCGACTCGAAATCACAGAGAAATGTGCTGACAACATCTCTAAGCCCGTCACTGACCATTTTGATCGTGAGAACTAATCCAGTGGCGGCTGGTGCGAGAGAAATTGTTTGGGGGGGGGCACATTTTACCTTGGCACAGCACACCTGACAGCTGCTTTAATGTCCACACAGTCACCGAGTTATTAAGAAGGACCATGTAGCCTATAGAGTTGATCAGGGGTTCGTAGACGTGGATGATTGACAGTCGAGACGAGGCGTGGTGGTGGGTGTGAACATGATTGACAACCACGAGAAGTTTGTCCAAAAAACATCAAAACAACACCAATTCGCTGCCAATAAAAGTGGGGGTGTCTGGGGCGCGCAGAACTGCGCCCCATGGGAAATCTGAAGAAACCAATCAGACAGCAGCCTCAGCTCACCTGCTCGCCACAAGTTTGAGGGCTTACATAAGGTATGGTTTGGCTGGCGCCCCTCACCCAGGAAGTACATGTATTCAGACAGGAAGTATATGTATTCAGACAGGAAGTATATGTATTCAGACAGGAACCAACCAAACACCATTTGGAACCAATATTTATCGGATGGTGCCGCTGTGATGCTCGGACGCAACCAGCAGGGAGAGGGGAATGTCCCAGCTAAGTTAAAGCAGCCATTTTGGAGAGTTGTTTGTGCAGCATTGCATGACACACAGACAGTAGCTAATGTCTAGAGATGCAGAAAAAGAAAGGCCAGTCTTTGTAGAGGACATTATAAAAGCTACATTGACACGTGTTGGTGGCCCAGTGAGAATGCAGGAATTGTCCCGCATCTGTGCTTTAAATGATGAAGAATACAGCCACCTGGTCCCTCACAAAAAATAAAAATCGGTGGCTGAGTCTTGCAGCCTGTCTAGAGCGCTTCGTGGAACTTGGAACTTGGATTTTGCCACTGCTGGCTAGAATGAGCGAGGCACTGCAGAAGGAGAATGTGAGTTTGTACTCTGCCTATAATAACATCCAGAAATACATGCGTGTAATTCTGAACCCATTTCTGTTTAACAGAAACGATGGCCCCTTGTTTATTGAGCCGAGAGACTTGAAAACTCCAAAGGCAAGTTTGAACGAATTCATTGACCAATGCAAATGTGAACACCATCTCTCAGATTCAGAGATACTGAACTTCAACATCACGTTAGTCAACTACGCAAAGAGGCTACGAAGTGCCTTCTGGAGGAGATTCCTAGAAAGAGAATATGTCAAACAAATGCTCTTTCTTGTCAACTGTCCAAAGTAACGGGGAGTGCAGAAGAGAGGTGAAGAAGAGAGTGCAGGCAGGGTGGAATGGGTGGAGAAGAGTGTAAGGAGTGATTTGCGACAGAAGGGTACCAGCAAGAGTTAAAGCGAAGGTTTACAAGATGGTTGTAAGACCAGCCCTTCCGTCTGCTGGTACTGCTGGGACTGCTGGGATAGGCTCCGGCATCCCCGTGACCCTGAGAGCAGGATAAGCAGTTTGAATAATGGATGGATGGATGGATGGATGTAAGACCAACTATGTTGTATTGTTTGGAGACAATGGCACTGATGAAAAGACAGGAGGTGGAGCTGGAGGTGGCAGAGATGAAGATGATAAGATTTTCACTGGAAGTGACGAAGAAGGAAAGGATTAGGAACAAGTATATCAGAGGGACAGCTCAGGTTGGACGGTTTGGAGACAAAGCAAGAGAGACAAGATTGAGATGGTTTGGACATGTGTGGAGGAGAGATGCTGGGTATATTGGGAGAAGGAGGCTGAATATGGAGCTGCCAGGGAAGAGGAGAAGAGGAAGGCCAAGGTGGAGGTTTATGGATGTGGTGAGGGAGGACATGCAGGTGGCTGGTGTGACAGAGGAAGATACAGAGGACAGGAAGAGATGGAAACGGATGATCCGCTGTGGCGCCCCCTAACGGGAGCAGCCGATAGTAGTAGTACCGTTGCGCTGAAAGAAAAATGGCAGACGGGCGACGAGAGGAGAGGGAGAGCTGCCGTGCAATGGTAAGCTATTTCCGGTATAACTTTAACTGTATTTAATATATATCAGATACTTTCACTTAAGTAAAATGTATTATGATTACTAGTTATGATCATGGACGGTCCACCCCATGTTGATCTGACACGTGTTATTGTGCGACGGCAATGACGTCATCAGACCCGAGCAGCGTCCGAGAGCGTGTTTTCCTTTTGCCCATGAGCCCAGTGTACATTCCTCTACACAACTCCGGGGAGGAGGGGGGTGGGGAAGCAGTGAATGAGTGAGTGATTTCGGACCCGGCTGCGGCAACTCCAGCTCCCACGACTACATTCGATCCCAGGATGCAGCAGGTTGTGTTGGTCACGTGACGCCCCCCTCCCCCCCGCGCGCGCTTGCTCGCTCGCTCACGCGGCGTCTGTTCGCAGCGGGGTCGTCCGGGTCCGGGACTTCTGTAGTTAGCGTCGTCCGAAGATGTTTTTCGTGAAACCGCTGAGATCAGCGATGATGGATCGGCCCGTCGGCGAAAGAGGTGCGGGGTCCGAGAGGAGGGTGGCGGTTTACGAGGCTGAAATCTCCCGGCTAAAGAGGGACAACTGCCGTCAGAGGAAACTCCTGGACGCCGTTTACAAACCCGAAGTACGGATATACGAGTCAGGTTCGTACGAGCGAACCGGACAAATTAGTCCTGGAGTTCGTTTCATCGGTATCGTTCAGTCAGCACGTTTTTTTCTGCTTTTAAACGCTTGTTGTTGTTGTTGTTGTGTTAGTGAGCGCAGCAGTTGGTGTTGAGGCTAGTGGACACGGACTAGACTGATAAAGGACACTTCAGAAAAGCACCGCGGCAGAGGTTTATTTATATTGGGCGTTCGGACTTGCGTTCCCGGCGTGTCACCGATTTAAAACGACGCCGTATTCTAAATCAGCTGGCGGTTGTGCGCGTGCTTGCTGTCTCACGTGCGCCAATGCGTTGCACGCATGCACGCATGGCATGCATGCTGGATCATCCAGGGAAGAAAAACCACAGAAAGTTGAGAATCAGTTCACCGGGACTCGACCTGAGAGAAGGAGCTTCTGTCAGTTCTGAACTGATTCAACTTTTTGTGACGCCGATAAGGTTGAGTTTTTTTTTAAAGTTGCGTTTTCATTGTTGTTGATGGGGAGATGCTCTGGCTGCCCGTAGCTAAGGGACCGTCTATCACAGTGTTTCTCGACCCAGTCCTCGAGGAACCCCTATCCTGCATAGGTAGCCCTGCTTGTACTTACTCGACCAATCATCTCGCAGCACTTAATTATGCAAGGTGTGCAACATCTGACAAAATGCATTGCTGATTGCTTGCATAACTACAAACAGGTACCTATTCAGTGTTGCAAAGAACATATGCAGGATAGGGGGTCCTTGAGGACTGGGTTGAGAAACACTGGTCAACTACAGAAGGAGGGAAATATGGAAAAAAGGAGGAAATGCAAAATGGCAAAATTGAAATGCCGTCACCTGAAACCGCTTCACTGCCCTACATTAACAGAAAAGCAATGCCCGACAGTGTATAGCAAGATGTATAGCAAGGCACCCATTTCATTATATAGCCTGTTATGAGAAAAAGAGCAAAGGTATGCCAGATACAGCCATGAAACAACTTTCGTGTTACTCAGAATACTCCCTTCTCTTGGACACGGTCACTACTTTTACCCAGTTTTGCATGTGGCATTGTTACCTGTGTATAAGGCATGCAATGATTAACATAACCTATCATGACCGGGGGCGATTCTAGGATCAGACCTTTAGGGGGGCTCAGTCCCTTATGAGACTGACATACAGTGCCTTGCAAGTGTTTAATCGCCTACGTGCCCCAATCCCAAAAGTGAAGAACAGATTTATACTCTGTCGCTTCAATCTTCGAGTGGCAGAGACACAGTTCAAGCCATGTTTAGAATGTTATGAAGAGTTTGTGCTGAGACTTGGAAAATGCTATCTATATACATGTGAAGTACAAGAAGCTTGATAGAGCTCCAACTGACTTGCCAATGTGCAGACAAATGCGTGCGTGTTACTGTAATTCACAGTTGTCAGTTTGTTCAGCTACTCTCTGTTGACCATCTTAGAGCTGTTAATAAAAGCATTCGTCTTATATGTCAATTATTCAATTATGTGACTAGAAAGACAGCCACAAATCTGAGAAAACTTACTTTAATATTGAACCACAAAACCATCACATGGTTTACAAAGGTAGAGAAAGATTGACTAAATGAAAAAAAAGTTTAACGACTAACTTTCTTCATGAGCTACCAGCATCAAAATAAAATATAATTAGGGGTAAACAATAATTGAATAAATAAAGATTGTTTTAACATTGGCTCAATTCACCCCAAAACCCAACCTGTCTTACCATAAAGTACAATGTCACATAAGAAGTAAGCTGTGTCGCCTCAACTTGAGGGTGGCAAATCTATCAATCACTTTTTGGTGACTGACTCTCTCAAGCACCTCCTTCTCAATTGACATCACAGCCAGGTGCTGGAGTCTACTTTGCCCCATGGTCCTCCTGAGCCAGGTATGGAGCCGACGCAAGGCTCTATACCATACCAGCTGTAGCTGTGAAAAGACCTTTCACAGCTACAGCTGCTAACTGATATGATCACGGCAACCTGAATAATAGCTTTCAGCAAAGGGAACATATTAGTATCCAGTAGGTTGTACACGGTGAGCATGTCTTGAACAGCACCAGCCTCTCTCTTGCGCCTCAGATAGTTTTTGGCAACCAGATCATTCTGTCCAGACAAGGAAATAACAATACCCGTGACAACCTTGGCGGAGTCCTACACCCACCGAAAACGTGTTTGACTTTGTACCGAGAACGCGGACACAGCTCTCACTTTGGTTATACAAGGACCGGATGCCTTGTAGCAACTGCCCCAGTATCCCATACTTCCACAGTACCCCCCCCCCACAGAGTGCCCCAGGGTACATGGTCGTAAGCCTTCTCCAAGTCCACAAAACACATGTAGACTAACTGGTCAAACTCCCATGCCTCCCTCAGCACTTCTGCAAGGGTAAAGAGTTGGTCCGTTGTTCCACGGCCAGGATGGAATCCGCGTTGTTCCTCTTGGATCCAAGGTTCGACAGTTGGTCAGAGCCTCCTTTCCAGCACCCTAGAGTAGACTTTCCCAGAGAGGCTGAGCAATGTGATGCCCAGATAATTGTTTAACACCCTCCAGTCCCCTTTTTTAAATATGAGAACCACCACCCCAGTTTGCCAATCCACAGGTACTGTCTCTGACCTCCATGCGACACTGAAGAGGCTTGTCAACCAAGACAGCCTAACAACGTCCAGAGCCTTCAGCATCTCAAGACAAATATCAGCCACACCCAGTGCCTTGTCACCGAGTAGCTTCATAAATACCTCAGAGACCTCTGCCAGTGATATGGGTGGGGTTTCCCCCAAGTCTTCAAACTCTACCTCCTCCACTGAGGACGTGTTAGCCAGGTTCAGGAGCTCCTCAAAGTATTCTCTCCACTGCCCGACAGCATCCTCAGTCCAGGTCAGCAGTTCCCCTCCACGGCTGAACACAGCCTGAGTCAGGCCCTGCTTCCCATTCCTGAGTCGCCGAATGGTTTGCCAGAACTTGCTAGAGGCCAACTGAAAGTCCTCCTCCATAGCCTCACCGAACTTCTCCCACACCCGGGATTTTGCTTCCGCGACTGCTGAAGCCACAGCCCTTCTAGCCTCCTGGTACCTGTCTCTTGCTTCAGGAGACCCCTGGGCCAACCAAGCCCAAAAGGCCGCCTCCTTCACCCTGACTGTGTCCCTCACCACTGGTGTGCACCAGCGGGTTCTTAGGTTGCCACTCGACAGGCACCGATGACCTTATGACCACAGCTCCTACCTGCCACATCTGCAGTAGAGGCTGGGAACATGGAATCTGAGTGGGCCCTGTTCAAAGCCTCTGTTGCAACAAGACAAATACCAGTAAGAAAAAATACTAGTAAGTTTTACAAGCCGAGAAAAGCTTGACAGTTGACCCCCTAGATCAGACAAGGGCCACATTCGGCCCCCGACCTCACTCAGTATGGCGCACGGGTCAATTTCCAAATATCAGTAAATTGTTGGTTTCACAGGCTTTGGAACCAAGCAGGCCATTTGACCATATTTGAACCGGACCCCAATTGTTATTATACACCCTCTATCGGAGGGAGCACCCTCCGATAGAGGGTGCTCCCTCGAAACACAAGAGGCCTGTAGCCAAACAATTGCTTGCACTTGGTCTCGGCGGGCCTCTTCCGCAATGACACGCGAGAAGGAGAGACATGAGTGGCAAAAAAAGAAAACTTGACTTAGATTAACCGTGTTTTCCAGGCAAGATGGGAAACAGAATATCTTTACGGAATTCAAAGGTAAACCTCTGTGTTTAGTGTGCCTGGGGAAAAAGAAATCAGCCATGAAGAATTTCAACTTGAGTCGCCACTACAATACCATGCACAAAGACAAACATGGCATGCACACCGGAGGTGCCAGAGCTGCTATCATCACTGACCTCGAAGGGAAAATACACTGACAGCAGAGAATTTTTACCAAAGCCACATCTACACAGAAGTCCTCTCTCAAGGTGTCTTATGCTGTTGCCCTTGAGCATGCTAAAGCAAAGAAGCCCTTGTCAGATGGCGAAACAGTGAAGCTTTGTGCAGTAGAGCCTTTTTGGATGAAGCGAGTGCCGCTTATGGGGATTTACAGATGCACACTGAAATCAGATGGATCAGCCGCAGGAAGTGCTTGAAGAGGTTTTCTGTGCTGGGCACTGATATCCCAGTGTTCTTGGACGACTGCATTCGATGTGACACAAGTGCTTAATGCAGTATCTCAGGGATACAGATTTTCTCTGCGACATGGCCTTCCTTGCGATATTACCTCACATCTTAATCACCTTAATATGCAGTTGCAGGTAAGGCCAAACCGTGTCGGATGCCTATGCACATCTGAACGCATTGAAGCGTAAATTAGCCCTGTTCAAAGAAGGCTTTTCATCCAACCATCCAAATTTGGCACACTTTCCTGCCTGTGCAGAGATGTGCAAGGACGTCCCCGAATGTGAAAAAACATTTCTCAAGTACAGAGCAGTCATAGAAACGCTGCGGCAGCAGTTCAAGGAGCACTTTAAAGATTTCCACGCCATGCAGCCACGAGTTATTCACTGACCCCCTCTCTGCTGCTGTCAGTGAGCAATCCCCAGAGTTGCAGCTTGAACTTTGCGAACTACAGTCAGACCCCTTCTTCCAAGCAAAGCGGAATGAGAGAGGAATTTCATTTTGGAGACGACTACCCGAGTCCCGCTTTCCACTCCTCAGGGATTTTGCACTCTCATTGGCCGGCATGTTTGGGAGCACTTACATCTGCGAGAGCAGCTTCTCAACAATGAAGCACATCAAGTGGAAAGAGAGAAACAGGCTGACAGATGAAACTCTGTTCCAGTTCATGCAGATTAGAGGCACAAACATTAACATTGTTGCACTTAGTAAGAATGTTAACTTTTGTACCATTATTGAATGATGATTTTTTGAGACCCCATTGCAGTGAAATAATGGTATATCACTCAGGAATGTGGTCGTTTTGTTTCTGTGTTAAGCTCATTAAATAGAAATGATGGTATAATTGTGATTGCCGGTATGTATATTTTATTCTTTTCATTAAATTAGTAGCTACAATTGGTTAATTGAGGGATAGGGTTACAGTATCCCACTGGTGGAAGTGCATGGGCACAATCTGGCCCTCTGGTAGTGAGGACAACATTTTTGTGGCCCTCTCTATCATCAGAGTTGCCCATCCCTGCAGTAGATCTACGGGAGGCTTACACATGTAAATGAAAATGCTGTGAGCTTTACAAATGCAAATCAGGATAGTTAGGGGTCCAGGGTGGGGCCTGGATGACTGTGAATATTCACAGACAGGATATAGTACATAGGGGACTCACCTTTTATACTTGTGCAGAAGTTAAACCTTTTTCTAAAAGGCACCAGTTCCATTTCTAAGAAAATCTCCAGTATAAATAGATCAGGTTTACTTGATTATATACTCATTAACTGTAGATTGAATAGATATCCCTTACGCTATGATGAATTACCTAGTAGTGCCACTAGCAATGGTCAAACATGTTATAAAAAAGAAACACAAGACTTTACAATTTATTTCAGCAATTTAATGTATTACTATCCAATGATGGTCGGTAAAATGGTTTACAAATTAGTACATACATAAATACATACATACATTTCCCTGGACTAGGAGACAAGACTTAGAACTGAGACCCTGGGTGACCAGGTGGTGTACGGGTCTGTTCCGCCTACCAACACTGGGATCGCCACTTTGAATCCCTGTGTTACCTCCGGCTTGTCTTTATAGACACAGTTGGCCCTGTCTGGGGGTCGGAAGCCAGATGTGGATATGTGTCCTGGTTGCTGTACTAGCGCCTCTACTGGTCGGTCGGGGTTCGAACCTGGAGTTTGAACCCAGGACCTTCTCACTGTGAAGCGACAGCGCTAACCACTGCGCTGCCCATGTTTCATCACACATCTTCCAGCAATGTGCTCAACAGGGAGAAATGATGCTGGGTATGAGGTGTCTGCAGACTACCATATGCCTCCTCTGATACACGTGGAGTCGCCAGCCACTTCTTCTCACCTGACAGTGAGGAGTTTCACCAGGGGGATGTAGTACGTGGGAGGATCACGCTATTCCCGCCAGTTCCCCCTCCCTCTCAAACAGGCGCCCTGACTGATGAGAGGAGGCGCTAGTGTAGCGACCAGGACACATACCCACATCCGGCTTCCCACCTGCAGACACGGCCAATTGTGTCTGTAGGGACGCCCGACCAAGCCGGAGGTAACGCGGGGATTCAACCCGGCGATCCCCGTGTTGGTAGGCAACGGAATAGAACGCCCCATTACCCGGATGCCCCCCTCTCGTTCTGTACAGAAACCGACATCTCTTCATGATGCGCAGAACAAGTGATGTGATGGCATTGTCAGTAAACTTTAAATGTTGCTTGCCGTGAAATAAATCATCACGGCCAGAAGTGTTCTGGTTTTTCTCAAGACTGATCACTTCCACGCCCCTCTCCATCTTGCATGTTAAGACCAGCTTCACTCTGCCCATCTGCAGGGCTCTCCCCCTCTTCCTCCTCCTCAGTCACATACTCATCCTACGTAAATGCAAAGTAAATGTCAATGTCCATTTGAGAGTGAAGAGACTATCGTATCTGCAGTGTCACTCTTTCACTGTGCATCTCTTAACAGCTAGCTTTAGTTGCAATGAATGTAGTCACATTTCGTGGCTACATACAGCCGCGATCAACTTAAAACAATACATAACAAACAAAAAAATACAGTGGTATATCCAAGAAACAAGTTACATATAACAAAATGAAAAAAAAAGATGTTTGTAAATTACAAGTTCTGTTTGGTGTTTTTAAGCAAATAAATGAGAGCAATCTGTTCTGCCTCACCCGCCGCCTGGAGTTCCCCGTCCGTCTTCCCAGCCCTGGTACACATCACCTAACACAACGCAGAGACCTTACTGGGGCTCACCACCTGAAAGACAGTGTTGCATCGTTGTTCCGGGCCGTTGTGGTGAAGAGGGAGCTGAGCCGGAAGGCAAAGCTCTCAGTTTACCAGTCAGTCTTCGTTCCAACCCTCAACTATGGTCATGAGCTTTGGGTAGTGACCGAAAGGGTGAGATCACGGATACAAGCGGCTGAAATGAGTTTCCTCCGTAGGGTGTCTGGGCTCAGCCTTAGAGATAGGGTGAGGAGCTCGGACATGCGGAGGGAGCTCGGAGTAGAGCCGCTGTCCCTTTGCATCAAAAGGAGGTTCGGGCATCTGATCAGGACGCCTCCTGGGCACCTTCCTTTGGAGGTTTTCCGGGCACATCCAACTGGGAGGAGACCCCGGGATAGACCTAGAACTCGCTGGAGGGACTACATGTCCAATCTGGCCTGTGAACGCCTTGGACTCTCCCAGGAGGAGCTGGAGGGCGGTGCTGGGGAGAGGGACGTCTGGAGTGCCTTACTTAGCTTGCTGCCACCGCGACCCGACCCCGGAGAAGCAGCTGATGAATGAATGAATATAACAAAATAAAAAAGATGTTTGCAAGTTTTGCACAAAAGATAATGCTACATAAACCTGAAAAATTAGTAATGAAATCATAAAAACCATCAAACTATCATTCCTAATGCATAGAACTGGAAGCAACAATATCTCCTTTCTTATGAGCCATTACATAAATAAGGATTGAACTGGTTTTCAAATTCTATTATAGAGGTTAGGAGAGAAGAGTTAAAAGTGGATGTTTTAACATTCACTGCTTCTGTAACTTTTGTGCTTTTGTTTTCCAAGGTAATTTCATGCTTACTCTGCTTCATTTTGCACTGAATGTGAATCACTGGAGTCAAGGAAAAGATGAATGCTTCAATCACCTGCCGCTCCGTCTGAAAAACATGCAAACCCGTGCAGAAGACCCATTAGTGATGCATTAAAATTTTGCATTCACAACATCGGTGCCACACAAAATTGGGTAGACGAACGCTGAAAACGAATCATTACAGTAACCACAGCAGTGAAAAGCAACTAAGATCTCAATTAGCAATTTGACGTTTGTCCCATATCTGTCGCTGTTGGGTGTTAGTTATGATTTAAGTTGAGGAATCAAGAACACTTGGTCATTTCATTTCAAAAACTACAAGAACTTCAAGAACACACATACTAACACATATATCTAAACTAACACATAGGTATATCCAAACTAAAAAAAAATGTTTTTTTTTTTAAAAAAAATCACTGTCCAAGGGAAGGAACGCCAGCCAGGATGACTGTCAGAACTGCTGGTCCGCATGGGCTAGCAGTTAGCTTAGCCTGCCCCGCTTCTGCGTCCTGTCAGACCGCCCTCGGTGCTTCCTCCGCGGGCACAGCTCTAGGCAGGGCCGTGGGCCGTGGACCCACCGGACGCATCAGACCAGGCTCCCCCAGCCGATCCAACACCAGCTCTCTCAGCCACACACCCTCCACACACCTCCTCACACTCCACAGGACGACACTATACACCATAGTCAACGCCAGGCGAGGCCGCCGCCAGACCGCTCTCTGTGTTATCAGACCGACCCTTTAGTCGACTGGTTAGCGCAGCCCCCCGTGGTGCAGGAGATCTGGGTTCAGGGTCGGACCCTTTAGTCGACTGGTTAACATAGTCGCCCACGGTGCAGAAGATCTGGGTTCACGTCCCGGCTGCCCCCTGAATCCGCTACTGAAGACAGTTGAAAGCCTGGTGTGTCGCGACTGTTTACATTTGCCACCTGGTGGTTGTTGGTGTGCACTGCAGCTAGTGCTGAATAATGACACTCTCCCAAAATCTCCCATTCATATGGTTCAATTACCGTGTGGTAGGGATGCGCGGGTCAGGGTTTTTTAATACCTGCACCCACCCGACCCGTTACAAGAGCCAAGCCGCACTGCCCGACCCGCTAAAATATGTATTAATTAACCTCCCGACCCGCGAACCTCCAAATTTAGCCTATGCTACAGAAAAGTGAGCAGTGATGCATTATTTTGTTTTTTGGCAGTTTGCCCAGCATAATACACTGGTTGCAAGGCACAGCCTATTGTATCTCAGCCTGATAGTGTCTGGGTCTAGACTATTAAATAAACAGACAAATGTTCCAAAACAAAAGAATTGGGCTTCAACCCCCCCCCCCCCTGGACCCGATTACCATACATTGAGGGAGAGTGAGTGAGACTGTGGAAAGCTTGAAGTACCTCGGGATCACTCACGATGACAAATTCACTTTCAGTTAGCACATCACAGACATCCACAAACGCTGACAAGAGAGCACACCAAACTAAACCTAAAGACAAAGTAATCTGCCCACTGTACAACCATGAAGTACTATACCTATCAGTATAATGAACATGCTGACATGCATGTAACTCATCAGTACAATGTTTCCGTTCATATTCTGCGTCTTTTACTTGTAAAATCTTCTGAAAGATTTTTGTCTCTGCTTTTGCTCTGGTGCCCATTCCCATATCAATTACGTTCTTCTACTACTACTACTACTACTGCTGCTGCTGCTACTACTACTACTACATTTGACTGATCCCGTTCCCGTTTCCATTAGGAACCTGTCAGGTTAGTTAGTACTAGTACTACTAAAGTATTAAGTAGTAGTAGTAGTAGTAGTAGTACTAAAGTAGTAGTAGTAGTTAGGGTTAGGGGTACATAGAATTACATTACAAATGGAAAAACATGTTAGACTGCTCATTACTGGCCATAGGATAGACCAGATATTCAGCCTTGATATTGGAATATAGATTCAAACTCGACTGAATTTATTTTCCAACTATCAACAAGGATTTTGTTAAAGTGACTGCCCTAAAGGATATCACTTAATATTCCATTGTCCATGATTTTATTTAAAGTGTCCAGTCATAGTTTCACTTAATATTTATATTTTGTCATTCCCCTATAGACCTCCAGCAGCTCTTGGTTTCTGAAGATGAAGTTCCCTCTGTGAAGCAGAAGTGGAGCCCCAGCCTGAACCAGAAGGAGCCAGAACCCCCACATATTAAATTGGAAGAGGAGGAACTCTGGATCAGTCAGGAGGAAGAGCAGCTTCAAGGATCGGAGAAGACCGACATTACCAAGCTGCCATTCCCTCCTGTCCCTACGAGGAGTGAAAACGATGAAGAGAAAGCTCAGTCCTCTCAGCTTCAGCAAAGCAAAACTGAGGAGAAAAGAGAGGCGCAGCCTCCAGCCAGCACCCCAGCTGTACAGATGAAACCAGAACCTGATGGAGAGGACAGTGGACCATCAGAGCCAGCCAGTAGCCTAGATCAAGAGGGTGATTTACAACCAACTAGTGATGGAAATCTCTCTTCAGTCTGTTTTGAAAGTAAGACTGAAGACAGTGATGATGGTCAGAACAAGACTAGAGAACCTCAGTCAGGTTTGCACACAACGGAGAACAGCGAAATCACTGATTTCAGTGAGAAAATGAACGAAGTGGATTTCCTACTTGAGCGCAGGTTTGAAAACCTTAGTTTGGAGGACAAATTGGAAATAAAGCGCCTCGGTGCCCACCAGCCACAGGATGTTGTCATCATTCAAACCATTGGTAAAAATAACCGCAGGTTCAACGTGGAGTGGTTTTCAAAGAAAAAGTGGCTAACGGTTAGCATACAAAAGAAGGCGCTCTTTTGTTTTCCATGTCTGCTATTTGGTGGAGAAGGTACTTGGTCGAGGACTGGTTACAACGATTTGAAGCATCTTTCCGAGAGGATTGCAAAGCATGAGAACAGCGGGAGTCATATGGACAATGCTGTGAAATTGGGCTTGCTTGGAAGGGTCAACGTCGCTGCCAAAATTGACAGGGCACACAGGCGCTCCATTGAGCAGCATAACAGACAGGTGGAGGAAAACCGGTACGTGCTGAGTCGGCTCATAACGTGTATTAAACTGTGTGGAAAATGGGAAAGAGCACTGCAGGCCCACAACAAGTCAACAGACTCTCTGAATCCGGGAATATTCAGATGCATTTTCGAGACTTTGTGCGAGAACGATTCAAGGCTTCAGAAGCACTTTGACGCTCAGCCCATCTTCAAAGGGACATCCAGCACTGTACAAAATGAGCTGTTAGACTGTATGTATGATGTGTACAAGGAGGAGATAGCCAAGCAAGTGGAGGAGACGTCGTTTGTTGCCATACAGGTAGACGAGACAACCGACGTCTCTTGTAAACCACAAATGGTGGTCGTGCTGCGATACATGTTGCCTGACAGTTCGGTGAAGGAGAGGTTTTTTGAGTTTGTCGAAGTCAAAGATAAAACCGCACTCGGCCTCTTTAATAGTATCAAGGGTGTGCTGGAGCCACTGAAGCTGGGAGACAAGCTGATCGCTCAGACGTATTATGGTGCGGCCTTAATGAGCGAGCATATCTGTGGGGTACAGATGTTAATGAAAGAGGCATACCCACATGCCCAGTTTGTTCACTGCTACGCCCACCAGCTCAACCTGACCCTGCAGCAACTTTGTTCCGCAAGGGTTGGCATCCTGAGGGTGTTTTTTGCAGATTTGACCGCTTTTGTCACCTTTTTCGCCGACGCGCCAAAACGTGTCGCGGCTCTTGTAGAGGCAACACAGAGACACATTCCAAGGCCACCCGCTGTTCAGGGGAACTTTAAAAGTAGAACTGTCAATGCAGTTTGGGCGAACCGCGCTGCGCTACTCCAGTGTATGGAGGACATTCGCACACGACCAGGATGGGATGAGGCCACCATAAGCGAGGCATACGGCCTGTCGAAGAAACTCCGGGACAGAGCCTTTCTGCAGCTGCTGGAATTCTTTTCCTTGCTTATGCCAGAAGTGGAGGTTTTATACGACACTCTGCAAGAACGGTGCATCGATGCGCCTGGGATTAGGAGCGCACTCGCCCGTTTCAAGGAGAATGTCCAGAATCTGCGGCAGAGAACTGATGAATTGGCCGCCACCGCTCATGATGGAGCAGACGAGCCAGGCCGACGAGTAACCAACACAGCGCTGGTGATGAAGGAGGCATGTGACATATTTCTCTGTCAGGTGGAACTGAGGTTTTCGCGAAGTGACCACCTGATCGCTGCAAAGCTGGTCGACAGCTCGCTCTTCCCCCAATTTGCCCTATCATTCCCTACATATGAGTTTAAATGTGCTGTGAAACTGTGGCCTGTAGGAAACAAGGAAAAGTTGAAGTCTGAGCTGACCACTCTGTACCACCACAAAGAGCTTCATACTGGTAAGACGGCCCTGTCTCTGTTGACGTCCATCCATGAGAACGACTTAGAAGAGGCTTTTGCTGAGACTGTCACTCTGCTGAAAATTATCATAACAACTCCTATGATGACGTCCGAGTCGGAGAGGAATTTGTCCACCTTAAAGAGGATAAAAGCTTTTACTCATAATACCATGGGACAGCTGCGACTCAACGCGTTGGCCATGCTGTCCATCGAAAGCCAGCTGATTCAGCAGCTACATGACTTCATCCCCAAAGTCATCGAGAAGTTTGCCCAGAGGAAGAACCGCCGTGCCGCCTTTCTCTTCAAGTGAACTCTCAGCTTTGGTGAGTGAAAGCATATTTTATCCTCCTGCCTTTGCGGTAGTGGTCTGTGCATTGACCATATTGTTGGATCAATGTAGATGGTGACGAGTGTCAGTGTGTCCATACTTATCTATTAGAAAGCCGCTTTATTTTGTCATTGTACAGGTTGCAATGAAATTTGTTTTCTGTATTTAACCCATCCTATAGGAGCAGTTGGCAGCTGCGGTGCAGTGCCCGGGGACCAACTCCAGTTCTTTTCCTATTGCCTTGGTCAGGGGCACAGGCAGGAGTATTAACCCTAACACGCATGCCTTTTCTGATTGTGGGAGGAAACCGGAGCACCCAGAGGAAACCCACACAGACACGGGGAGAACAAGCCAAGGTTTACTATTAAACTATTACGGTTGTTGTCCTAGAATGGATCTGTATCCCTAACAAGTTATCTGTGCTGTTCGTTTTGACCTTCAGTCTGGGCTTGGGCAACTGGATGAATATATCAGCAATCGTCGATTGGCTGAGTCCAATCAAGCAGTTGGGGTTTTTTTTTTGGGGTGATTTTTTTTTTTTCATGATTTTTGTCCTTTTATTTTGCCAATTTAAAATTCTGCTCCCTTGGTAAATAATTAAGGTGTAAAGCACAATTCAAAGCATGTGCAAATAGGAACTGGCAGTAGGAGTTGGGCCATATGCACTTTCTTGTTGCACTGATTTCGGACGAGTCTTTCAGAAAACAGTGCAGTGACCGAATGACAGTTAAGCCGTTTTTACTGGTTGCTGTCTGATCGATTGGTGTTGAAAAGCAACGACAATTCATAAATCTTATTTGAGAACCAGACCAAAATCTGTATGTGCAGTTGTGCACCCTGATCATTTAATAGCATGGTTGTGTTATCACCACCTGTTTGTTCATGTGGAGGCTGCCAGTGGAGGGAGGTGTCCTTCTTTGACACTATCAAGATTTTTTTTTTTCAAATCAGGTCGGACAGCTGTTCAGCCTGTTTTTACAGCTTATTGCTTGGCAAAGATTTCAAGGTGATTTGTTTTGTTCAATAGAAGAAGAGTAGCCTATAGGCTGTAATGTGTCACTAAAATTGGATTTTCACATTGATGCTCGTGCAAATTGGAAGTGTTAGAATCTTTTGCCGGCACTACTCGTTTGCAAAGAGGCCAAATCCCTTCATTTACGTCCTTCAGCTTGCCCGTTGCATCCTTTTTGAAACCAAAATAATCCCAAATAGGGTATTTTGTCTTCTTTTTCACAATGAACTCTTCCATGATTGCGTTCACTGAAAATGGCTGGTGGGAGTGGCCGGTAGGAACGTTTTGATATATCGTCCAACTCTACTTCAGTCAGGGCTTTCCATAAGGATATGGAATTGCCAGCCAGTAGGAAAAAGGTAACACTTTAGTATGGGGAACATAGTCACCATTAATTAGGTGCTTATTAGCATGCAAATTAGCAAAATATTGGCTCCTAATTGGTCATTATTACATACTCATTAATGCCTTATTCTGCATGGCCTTATTATACAACCAGTAAGCCATTAACTATGAGTTTTCCCTCTATAACCTCAGAATTATTGCTTATTAGTAGTACCATCTCAATATGCTTTGCTTAGTATGGCCTTTATAAGGTGGTAGTACCACAAGAAGAGTTATTCTCCCTTACTAACACTTAATGAATATGCTCTGTTCTTACATAACAACACACAAAACTACAAGTGTTCATAGTGTTAAATTACTCTAAATTAAGTGTTTGTTACTTAGAATATGTTCCCCATACTAAAGTGACATCTTGATCATTACTAATTCACTAGTAATTAAGTTTTTTACTTAGAATATGTTCCCCATACTAAAGTGACATCTTGATCATTACTAATTCACTAGTAATTAAGTTTTTTTACTTAGAATATGTTCCCCATACTAAAGTGTTACCAAGAAAATATTTGGCCAGAAAAGCCCAAATTTGGTGGCCTCTGTCACATTCTAATGCCAGTATTCCATCATATATACTGATCTTAATTATTGCATATTTTAATGAGTTTGCCTACTGAATTGTAAACACGTAGTGAATTCCTCATGTGGATAGGCACTCTTGGCCAGTAAAGTTGATTCTGATTATTATAAAGGAGAATTAGGCTCGTACGTTTTAGCCCACACAGTCTGCAAATACGCTCTAGCTTCCTTTTGAGTGGTATCTTTCCTCTCCCTGTTTTTTTTTTCCTCTGTTGACATACTCCACACCTATGGGCAGTAAGTAGGTATGATCTAGGAATGAACATTCACTTTGTGATACACCAAACAGGAGAAAATTACTCAATGACAGGATAACCAAAAATGTGAACCATGGATAAAATGTATGATGTGGAAAAACACATATACTTGATCATATTGTAGCGGCTGGGGAGGGTGGTTGCTGGACTGATGGCAGCTATGCGCTGGGGAAGCGCAAGGGAATACGGGACTGTTATGTTCAATGTTCAGATCTTTGTTTTATTAATGTTGTGTTCATGTTTTGATTGTTGTATTGTTTGTTTGGGGTTTGACTCGGACTGGGTAGACGACTATGTTACTGACCGACTGTGGGGCCGTGACTGAGATTGGTGTGTTCAGTAGTCACCTTGTTTGGGGAAGCCATTGTTCAGCAATGGTTGGGAAGGGGCAAAATAAAGGAGCACTCCTGGGGTCGTGCGGAGTATGGGACACAGGAGCTGCCATTCAAACTAACTCCTTGACTCTTGCCTCCTCCTTTCCCGTCAGTTCTGTTGGGTTCTGACAGGGTATTTAAATTCAACAGCACTCGTGGGGGCGTGCTGTGTATGGGACATGGGAGTTGTTATCAAAAGAGATCTCTGCCTCTCCATTCTCCAAGCAAACTCGCCACAATATGTATGTAATAATCATGAATGAGTAGACTCGCTAGCCATTTGGCTAACGGGTTGGACCCTTTAGTCGACTGGTTGACATAGTCGCCTGTGGTTGCGGGCGACCAGGGTTCACTTCCCGGCTGCGGCGGATTCCCGGCTGCCCCAAATTCGCTACATTGGTGTCAGAAGTGGGATGGTGACACCGTGAGGCCATCGGAAGCGCGTGCGCCCAGACGCGTGAGGGAGCTGGTATGGCTGAAGCGCTTAGAGGGGGTTAGTGTAAGGATCATGAACAAGTAGACTCGCTAGCCCGTTCGCTAACGGGCCGTGCCCTTTAGTCTACTGGTTAACGTAGTCGCCCGTGGTGCGGGCGACCCGGGTTCGCTGAATTTGCTGCGGTAACTTACGCTGCAGTAACTTAAGGAAGTCCGATTATACCATATTTTATTTTTAAAACATGATTTGGGGCATCTGACATTAGTTTGCATATTTGGCCAATGGCAAAAAATACAAAAGTGTTCTAGGACACTTTAAACTGTAAAATTACAGTGTGAGGCTGAGGCAGAACCTATATTTTCCTCATATGACAAAGGCCTGTTACTTTGACATTACCTGTTTTAGTGTGTTTGCAACGCATCTTAGAGATAGATGGTTCGGCTATAAAAAAAAATGCAATGTAAATAAAAGATCATTCATTCGTTCATTGGCGTATATGGACAATTCGGCACGTTCGGTGGACTTTTTAATACTGCGCAATCATCAAGGATCGGCTCTGAGCCCTTTCTTGTTTGCAGTGGTGATGAACTGGTTGACGAATGAGATCAGGCAGGAGTCTCCGTGGACTGTGATGTTCACGGATGACATTGTGATCTGTAGCGAGAGTAGGGTGCAGGTTGAAAGTTAGTAGGAGTAAGACAGAATACATATACATGAATGAGGACAGTGGAATGGTGAGGATGCAAGGAGTAGAGGTGACGAAGGCGGATGAGTTGAACTATTTGGGGTCAACTGTCCAAAGTAACGAGGAGTGCAGTAGAGATGTCAACAAGGCAGCAGCCAGTGTTGAGTGGGTGGAGAAGAGTGTGAGGAGTGATTTGTGACAGAAGGGTACCAGCAAGAGTTAAAGGGAAGGTTTACAAGATGGTTGTGAGACCAGCTACAGTGGCTTGCAAAAGTATTCATACCCCTTGAACTTTTCCACATTTTGTCACGTTACGACCACAAACACAAATATATTTTATTGGAATTTTATGTGAAAGACCAGCACAAAGTGGCACACAACTGTGAAGTACAAAGAAAATTGCACATGATTTTAAAAAATTTTTACAAATAAAAAAAAAGAAAAGTGCAGTGTGCAAAAGTATTCAGCCCCCTTTTCTCTGAGTGCAACCAATTGCCTTCAGAAATTGCCTGATGATTGCTGAACGATCGAATGTTGACCTAATGACTAAATAGAGTCAACCTGTGTGTAATCTAATCTCAGTACAAATACAGCTGTTCTGTGACGGCCTCAGAGGTTTGTTAAGAGACTATTGGGGAGCAAACAGCATCATGAAGTCCAAGGAACACACCAGACAGGTCAGGGATAAAGTTGTGGAGAGGTTTAAAGCAGGGTTAGGCTATAAAAAGATTTCCCAAGCTTTGAACATCTCACGGAGCACTGTTCAATCCATCATCTGGAAATGGAGAGAGTATGGCACAACTGCAAACCTACCAAGACACGGCCGTCCACCTTAACTTACAGGCCGAACAAGGAGAGCCCTGATCAGAGATGCAGCCAAGAGGCCCGTGGTGACTCTGGACGAACTGCAGAGATCCACAGCTCAGGTGGGGGAATCTGTCCACAGGACAACTATTGGTCGTGCACTGCACAAATCTGGCTTTTATGGAAGAGTGGCAAGAAGAAAGCCATTGTTAAAAGAAACCCATAAGAAGTCCCGTTTACAGTTTGCCAGAAGCCATGTGGGGGACACAGCAAACATGTGGAAGAAGGTGCTCTGGTCAGATGAGACCAAAATTGAACTTTTTGGCCTAAATGCAAAACGCTATGTGGGGCGGAAAACTAACACTGCACATCACTCTGAACACACCATCCCCACTGTTCAACATGGTGGTGGCAGCATCATGCTCTGGGGGTGCTTCTCTTCAGCAGGGACAGGGAAGATGGTCAGAGTTGATGGGAAGATGGATGGAGCCAAATACAGGGCAATCTTGGAAGAAAACCTGTTGGAGTCTGCAAAAGACTTGAGACTGGGGCGGAGGTTCACCTTCCAGCAGGACAACGACCCTAAACATAAAGCCCGGGCTACAATGGACGGGTTTAAAACAAAACATATTCATGTGTTAGAATGGCACAGTCAAAGTCCAGGCCTAAATCCACCTGGGAATCTGTGGCAAGATCTGAAAACTGCTGTTCACAAACGCTCTCCATCTAATCTGACTGAGCTTGAGCTGTTTTGCAAAGAAGAATGGGCAAACATTTCAGTCTCTAGATGTGCAAAGCTGGTAGAGACATACCCCAAAAGACTTACAGCTGTAATTGTGGCAAAAGGCGGTTCCACAAAGTATTGACTCAGGGGGGCTGAATACTTTTGCACACCGCACTTTTCAGTTTTTTATTTGTAAAATTGTTTTAAAATCATGTATAATTTTCTTTGTACTTCACAATTGTGTGCCACTTTGTGTTGGTCTTTCACACAAAATTCTAATAAAATATTTATGTTTGTGGTCGAAACGTGACAAAATGTGGAAAAGTTCAAGGGGTATGGATACTTTTGCAAGCCACTGTATGTTATATGGTTTGGAGACAGTGGCACTGATGAAAAGACGGGAGGTGGAGCTGGAGGTGGCAGAGTTGAAGATGATACGATTTTCATTGGGAGTGATGAAGAAGGACAGGATTAGGAAGGAGTATATTAGAGGGACAGCTCAGGTTGGACGGTTTGGAGACAAGGTGAGAGAAGTGAGGTTTAGATGGTTTGGACATGTGTGGAGGAGAGATGCTGGGTATACTGGGAGAACGATGCTGAATATGGAGCTGCCAAGGAGGAGGAGGACAGGGAGGCCGAGGAGGAGGTTTGTGGATCTGGTGGGGGGGGGGGCATGAGGGTGGCTGGTGTGACGAGGGAGGATGCAGAGGATGGGGGGGACATGGAAACGGATGATCCACTGTGGCGACCCGTAAGGGGGGCAGCCGAAATTAGTCATAGTAGTGGTAGTAGTAGTAGTAGTAGTAGTAGTAGTAGTGGTAGTAGTAGTAGTAGTGGTGGTGGTAGTAGTAGTAGTGGTAGTAGTAGTAGTAGTGGTAGTAGTAGTAGTAGTAGTACTAGTGGTAGTGGTAGTAGTAGTAGTAGTGGTAGTAGTAGTAGTGGTAGTAGTAGTAGTGGTGGTAGTAGTAGTGGTAGTAGTAGTGGTAGTAGTAGTAGTGGTAGTAGTAGTAGTGGTAGTAGTAGTAGTGGTGGTAGTAGTAGTAGTAGTAGTAGTAGTGGTGGTAGTAGTAGTGGTAGTAGTAGCAGTGGTGGTAGTAGTAGTAGTGGTGGTGGTGGTGGTAGTGGTGGTAGTAGTGGTAGTAGTAGTAGTAGTAGTAGTGGTGGTGGTAGTAGTAGTAGTAGCAGTGGTAGTGGTGGTGGTAGTAGTAGTAGTAGTAGTAGTAGTAGTGGTGGTAGTAGTAGTAGTAGTGGTGGTAGTAGTAGTAGTAGTGGTAGTGGTAGTAGTGGTAGTAGTAATAGTAGTAGTAGTAGTAGTAGTAGTGGTGGGGGTAGTAGTAGTAGTAGTGGTAGTAGTAGTAGTAGTGGTAGTAGTAGTAGTAGTAGTGGTGGTAGTAGTAGTAGTAGTAGTGGTAGTAGTAGTAGCGGTGGTAGCAGACTGCGCAATCCTCAACTCGCTGCCACGGTGGTTTTCGGGTGGTTTCTGAAGTAGCCCCCTTTTTGTCATCAGTTAGTATGTTAATATTTTCTAAATAGTGAAGATGACTCCGCTCTTTACTCGGCATGACACCACCGCTCAGCTGAGCGCACACACACACACACACACACACATTCATATAGAGCGTGTGGGGGAGGAGCTGATACAGACAGGCATGTTTGTATCATCACGCTTGTGTTGTTTTGAAGCGGAGGCTAGTGGTCATATGTGTACATGCGTAGTGAATCACAACTTGTTTATCAAAACTTTTATTAGAATCAAAAATCAATATAATAAAGTAGCCAGCCGGATTTAAATGGGCAGCCTGTGGGCCTGTTTGTTCTGAACTTGATTGTTTCAGCTTATGACGATGCAATATTGTATTAATTTAGGCTTGCGACAGCGGTAATGTAACTTCTGTAATTGCTTTCCTCTCTCCCTCCCTCTCTCCCTCCCTCTCTCCCCCTCTGTGTTTGTGTACAAGACCTGCTAGAAGCAAGCCACTCTGTCATCAAAAGGTGTTTTGTGGACGTCCGGGTAGCATTCCATTGCCTACCAACTTGGGGGTCGCCGGTTCGAATCCCCGTGTTACCTCCGGCTTGGTCGGGCGCCCCTGCAGACAACTGGCCGTGTCTGCGGGTGGCAAACCGGATGTGGGTATGTGTCCTGGTCGTTGCACTAGCGCCTCCTCTGGTCGGTCAGGGCGCCTGTTCGGGGCGGGGGGGACTGAGGGGAATAGCTTGATCCTCCCACGTGCTGCGTCCATCCAGCCATCCATTATCCCAACCGCTTATCCTGCTCTCAGGGTCGCGGGGATCCTGAAGAACTATCCCTGCGGTCGTGGGACGGCAGGCGGAGAGACCCCCTGGACAGGCCGCCAGACCCCCTGGTGAAACTTGGGGATTGCTGGTTCGAATCCCCGTGTTACCTCTGGCTTGGTCGGGCGCCCCTGCAGACAACTGGCCGTGTCTGCGGTTGGGAAGCCGGGTGTGGGTATGTGTCCTGCTCGCTGCACTAGCGCCTCCTCTGGTCGGTCGGGGCGCCTGTTCAGAGGGGGAGGGGGAGGGGGAACTGGGGGGGAAATAGCGTGATCCTCCCATGCGCTACGTCTCCCTGGCGGAGACGGTCCTCCACCAAAAAACGACGCCATAGGTCGTTTGTACAAGCAGTTTATTAAGACCTATAGTTACGTTTTAAAGCTAAGCGACCTCTAGTGGCCGTGCTGCCAACTAGCGCCCCTACCGGCGACAGGAGATATGCCACAGATACTTGTCGCCTCTGTGCATTGTGGGTTTTTATCTAGTTGTTGACATCCTTCTTACGACGCCTCATAGACAGGCTAATAAAGGTGAGTAGTCGGTCAACAGTGATAGAAACAATGAGAACAATAGAATATGCAGTCAGTCCATATTCAACTAACATTGCTATTGACAGCACGACCGCTAGAGGTCGCTAACGGTAAAATGTAACTATAGGTCGTAATAAGCTGCTTGTACAAACGACCCATGGGGTCGTTTTTTGGTGGAGGTCAGTCTCGAAGTGGTTGGTGCCCCACCAATTTTTTTTTTTTTACATATAAAACCACCAGTGGAAATCAGTGATCCTAGACCTGCTGAGAATAAACCCTTCAGCTGTTCAGTCTGTGGTAAAGGGCTTTCTGCAAGAACTGTGAAGACACATGACAATATGTACAGGAGAGAAACCCTTTAGTTGCTCATTCTGCAGTAGTTTTCTCAAAGAGGTTATATGAAGTGTAGTGAGGTCTCTCTCTCTCTCTCTCTCTCTCTCTCTCTCTCTCTCTCTCTCTCTCTCTCTCTCTCCTCCCCTCCTAGGGAATCTCACCGGAGATAAGTATGAAGAGCCTTTTCATACACTAATTATATATTAATTGGGTCTGCAAAGTGGCCTTCTCTTCACCTTCATAAAGCTGCCAAATTGACGTTGACCAGACAGGAAACTCGCTAGGGAAACCACGCCGTTTGACATGGTTATCAGATTTACAGCGGGGCATGGGACCGCTTGAGGACCTTTCGAGGTCATTGTCGCCGTTGATCACGGGAAGGAAATTTAATCTCTCTGCATAAGACAAGACGTTTTTTTTTCACATCAGAGTAAGAACTTTCTCACCTCACCGTGTGATGAAGAATGGGATTGTGTGTTTGAGGTTAAATACATTTTCTTTATCAGGACAAGGAATTGAATTGATCAATTCAAATATCTCTCTCTCTCACTCTCTCGCTTACTCTCGAAACCCCGTCTGGACTTTGTCAAATGCTGGTCACCTTACCTTAAGTCCTAAATTCTAACCTTCCTTGAAGGACATCAGTATAACTCTCCTTGTTTCTGCACATCTCTGAATTGACGTGAATTGTTTAACCATCTAGTAATCCAGCTGATATTACTCGGCAAACAATTTCATGAACAATGCTCTGACTCCCATGTAGGGGTGAGACAATATGCAAATTCATGTCACGTTTATCCTGACCAAAGTAATTGCAGTTCCCAATATTATCCCGATAGTCATCAAAATACGCTTAAAACTCTTAAAAATGGCACTAAAACATACTGGAATCACTTATTCCAGTATAAGATAGATAGATAGATATACTAACATGAAGACTAAAAGCTAAAGAGCACGAGTATAAACATATTTACAGACATTCAGTGGGTAGCCAGGTTCAGGGGGGCAACAGCTTGGGGAAAGAAGCTGTTTTTGAGCCTGCGGGCTCTGGGGCTCCTGTAGCGCCTCCCAGAGTGCAGGGGGAAAACAGTCCATGGTTGGGGTGGGTGGAAGCTCTGCTGATACCGAGACCCCCTCGAAGGCAGCGTTGGTGATAAATGTCTTTCATGGTTGGGAGCTGGGTACCGGTGATGTGCTGGGCCGCCTTAACGACCCGCTGCAGAGCTTTCTGGTCTACTGAGGTGCAGCTGCTGTACCACACTGAGATGCAGCTGGTCAGGATGCTCTCTATGGTGCAGTAGTAGAAGTTGGTGAACATTTTGGGGGATAGACGGGCGCTCCTCAGCCTCCTCAGGAAATGCAGGCATAGTGGGGCCTTTTTCACAAGGGCCTGTGTGTTTGATGTCCAGGAGAGGTCCTCACTGATGTGCACTCCAAGGAATTTAAAGCTGGAAACATGCTCCTCTTCCACCCCATTGATGTGTATGGGGGAATGACTGCAGCTTCTAGACCTCCTGAAGTCCACGATCAGCTCCGTGTTCTGCACATTGCGAACGAGATTGTTGGTAGTGCACCATGATATGAGGTGCTGAATCTCGTCCCTGTAGGTCGTCTCGTCATTGTTGGTGATACGGCCAATGACTGGGGTGTCATCCGCAAACTTAACTATCACATTTGAAGGGCAGGCAGTTGTGGGTAAAGGGGAGAAAAGGAGGGGGCTCAGAACACCGCCTTGAGGGGCACCTGTGCTGAGGGTCAGGGTGGAGGAGGTGTGGTCACCTAACCTAACAGGCTGAGGTCTGTTGGTCAGGAAGTCCAGGGTCCAGTTACAGAGGGAGGGGTTGAGGCCAAAGGAGAGGGGTTTGGTGGGGATGATAGTGTTGAAGGCAGAACTGTAACGTATGAACAGCATCTGAATGTATGTGTTGTTAAGTTCAAGGGGGGGTCAGAGCAAAGTGCACGGAAGTGGCAACGGCATCCTCTGTAGACTGTTGGAGTCAATAAAGCTACTATATATATATAACATAATATAATATAATATATATATGATTGCTTATGGCATGAAACAGGCTTGTACTGTCTCATAAAGAATTTACTTGAATCACTGGTCGGCGCATTCCCGGAGGACCCGACCCGGTATGCCGTCCGGTCCGGCAGCCTTCCGTGTGTTCACTGTGTGCAGTGATTCTCTGACCTGGAGAGAAGCAAGTTGGCACCGTGCAAGGACGTGTTGTTTCGTGCTCCCCCCGACGACCTTGCGGCTTATTCCTTCTTTTACTCTTTGTCTGTCTTCTTGTTCACCTCTAAAGTAGCCAGCTACTTTAAATATGACAGAGGCACAATACTGAACACAACGAGGCACGACGATCGCTCTATATGTATTTAGATATCTATCTATCTGTCGATATGTCAGCGAAGGTCATATCTCAGGAGACCCCGGAAACATCCCCCGCCCCTTTTCTCCTCATATTTCCGTGTGAGAAAAACAGCCGCCGCCTCCCCTTCTACCTCTTTCTGCCCGTCGCTCTTCGTCTGTCTCTCCTCGGCATTTGTGGATGTCAAAAATAGACCTCCCCTCTCTCTCTGCCCCCCCCCCTTACCCTTCGTCTTTCACAGACGTCAGAATCAGAGATGTCTGTGTGCTGTGAATGTGGAGTGGAGGTGATGTTTGGATGTTCTGAAGCAGAACAGTCTGTCTAACCGCTCTGAATACAGACCGAGACCTATTGGTTCCTGGTTTACCCAGGGATCAGAAGCTAATCTCTATGGCGCACGCACATACAAATACATACTTTTGTTTGAACACTACGTGCGTGAACACAGTTGGGGATGAGCGCTACACACCCTTAAGAGTAAATACAAATGCCTGTTTGTGCACAAACAATCCAACACAAAAAGTATGCGGTTGATTTTTGGAGTGCGGTCATGGTACATGCTCAGAACATTCCAGTCAGTCACATCAGGTCAAGTCGAATTCACTTAAAGAGCACGTTTGAAAACAAGCCACGTTGACCATAGTGCTGTACAGACCAGCAGGAAGATGAACCACATCAGTAGGCACAAATAAACAACACATGGACATAGACTACTACTAACACTGCTACTACTACTACTACTTTCGGCTGTTCACATTAGGGGGCGCCACAGCGGATCATCCGTTTCCTTTTCCTGTCCTCTGCATCTTCCTCTGTCACACCAGCCACCTGCATGTCCTCCCTCACCACATCCATATGCAAGATGTGGTGGCCAATTACCCCAAGTACAATTGGGGAGAAAAGGGGGAGAAAAAAAATCTTGCCTCTCTTGCTTTGTCTTCAAACCGTCCAACCTGAGCTGTCCCTCTAGTATACTCGTTCCTAATCCTGTCCTTCTTCATCACCCCCAGTGAAAATCTTATCATCTTCATCTCTGCCACCTCCAGCTCCTCCTCCTCCTGTCTTTTCATCAGAGCCACTGTCTCTAAACCATATAACATAGCTGGTCTCACAACCATCTTGTCAAGCTTCCCTTTAACTCTTGCTGGTACCCTTCTGTCACACATCACTCCTGACACTCTTCTCCACCCACTCCACCCTGCCTGCACTCTCTTCTTCACCTGTCTTCTGCACTCCCCGTTACTTTGGACAGTTGACCCCAAGTATTTAAACTCATCCACCTTTGTCACCTCTACTCCTTGCATCCTCACCATTCCACTGCCCTCCCTCTCATTCACGCATAGGTATTCCGTCTTGCTCCTACTGACTTTCATTCCTCCACCTCTCCAGTGCATACCTCCACCTCTCCAGGCTCTCCTCCACCTGCTCCCTACTCTCGCTACAGGTTACAATGTCATCTGCAAACATCATCGTCCACAGAGACTCCTGCCTGATCTTGTCCATCAAGCCAGAAATCAGCCACATCAGGAGGATTCAAATGCTGGTGAATAAAGTTAAAATTTGAGCCGGGACTTAAAAGAGTTGATAGGGGGTGCAGATCTTATGGGGGGGGGGGTACAGAAGTACAAATATGTGCAAACTCAGACACACATGCAGAAATGCAGAAGTGAATTGGCACACACTTTGGAGGAAAAAGCATACATGAACACACACACACTCACTCTCTCGCTCTCTCTCGCTCGCTCGCTGGCTCTCTTTCTTTATCTCTCTCATACACATTCACACACAATAAACACAAATTACAGAATGACTTGTGTCTTATCGGTTCCCGAGCGAAGTGAGCTGGGAGGCTTCCGGGCTCTCTCACTCACAGTCTGACACGCCCAATAACTCAACGGCCTCTTTCGCCCGTTCCCCTCTCCGGTCTAACAGCTCCCGCTTTTATTTATTTCACTTTGTCTGTCTATTCTGCCCGTTTTCACCTTGATTGGTGGTGAAATCCGGACGGGAGAATGACCCAAAACAAGACATGGGTAATAAGACCGAAAGCAGCTCCCAGCAGGTTAGACTTGACGTTAAAGCCAACCTGAGCAGCTTGTCTCTCAGTCAGACCTCTGTTCTCAGTCAGAGTTCTGTTCTCAGTCAGACCTCTGTTCTCAGTAAGAGTTCTGTTCTCAGTCAGACCTCTGTTCTCAGTCAGACCTCTGTTCTCAGTCAGAGTTCTGTTCTCAGTCAGACCTCTGTTCTCAGTCAGATCTCTGTTCTCAGTCAGACCTCTGTTCTCAGTCAGAGTTCTGTTCTCAGTCAGACCTGTGTTTTCAGTCAGAGTTCTGTTCTCAGTCAGACCTCTGTTCTCAGTCAGAGTTCTGTTCTCAGTCAGACCTCTATTCTCAGTCAAAGTTCTGTTCTCAGTCAGACCTCTGTTCTCAGTCAGAGTTCTGTTCTCAGTCAGACCTCTGTTCTCAGTCAGAGTTCTGTTCTCAGTCAGAGTTCTGGACTCAGTCAGACCTCTGTTCTCAGTCAGAGTTCTGTTCTCAGTCAGAGTTCTGGACTCAGTCAGACCTCTGTTCTCAGTCAGAGTTCTCTTCTCAGTCAGAGTTCTGCTCTCAGTCAGAGTTCTGTTCTCAGTCAGACCTCTGTTCTCAGTCAGAGATCTGTTCTCAGTCAGACCTCTGTTCTCAGTCAGAGTTCTGTTCTCAGTCAGAGTTCTGTTCTCAGTCAGACCTCTGTTCTCAGTCAGAGTTCTGTTCTCAGGCAGACCTCTGTTCTTAGTCAGAGTTCTGCTCTCAGTCAGAGTTCTGTTCTCAGTCAGACCTCTGTTCTCAGTCAGACCTCTGTTCTCAGTCAGAGTTCTGTTCTCAGTCAGAGTTGTGTTCTCAGAGTCTAAATGGATAGTGGTCACTTTTCATTAGCAGTTATAGGACGCTGATGGTGTACAGTAATCTGACTCCATCGAAACAGATAAGTTTTCCATTTCCTGCGAAAACGACCATGGCGGTCGTTTTGACCATTACGGGTTTTCAAAGTTTGATAACAGATACAGACCTGCCGCTCCCCGAATGCTCCTAAAGTTTTATATATTTGCATTATTATGAGTTTTCGATCAATTACACAAAAAAGTTACGATAAGATCTACCTAAAACGACCATGAGAGGTCGAAATGACCACGCGTAAATTGCGCGTCATCGTGCGCGTCATGTCAGTATTTATGACGTGTGTTGGTGACGCCATTTCCTTCGTGAAGTTCGTTGCTCTGTCCTAGAACCACACTAGCGTCCTCCAGTGCAGAGAAATAGTCTACACTTGATTTTTGATTCTGTCCAACATGTCTGGTTACAGACGCTGTTACAGATGCACCATGACTCCCACCAAGGCGTTGAAGTGTTCACAGGCGCTGGACAGCGGCCATTTTGAATTGTTTGAAAAATAGTATTAAAGTTGTTAAAATGTTAATTTTGTTGTCAGTTAGTTTCATAACAGACATACTAGCATATGCAATTCATTAATATCTCCATTGGATATTTATCTTGACAGAATATAGAGTTTAAAAACTGGCGGTCATTTTGACTGCCCATGGTCGTTTTAGGTAGGAGTAAAATCCTGGTCGATTTTCTCTCAGTAAGGGTTCTGTTCTCGTAGTCTAAATGGATAGTTGTCACATTTCGTTAGCAGTTATAGGAAACTGATGATGTACAGTAATCGGACTTCACTGAAACAGCTAACAGGTTTCCATTTCCTTAAATAGGGCACAAAATGACAGAAAAAATGCCAAAAAGAAAAATTTGGATCGCTCAAACAAAATTTTAAGATTACAGAAAAACATCAGATTATGTACTTATTAAACAATGATTATTATGAAATATTTGTAGGGGGTATCATATGCCATCCAGAAATTTATCCAATTTAAAGCCATGGACGCCAACCTCCCTTTGTGCATGAAGTACTCGCATGAAGTACTCGCATGAAGTAGCTTGGAGGTGATATGTGGGGTGGTCCAGTGTCTTCAACCAAACAAAGCTTCTAAGTGTTTTTCGAAATGTTCTAAAGCTTCTGTGATGGCCTGGCGGCCTGTCCAGGGTGTCTGCCCGCCTGCCGCCCAATGACTGCTGGGACAGGCTCCAGCATCCTCGCGACCCTGAGAGCAGGATAAGCAATTGGATGGATGGAAAGCTTCTAAAATAAACTTTATGTATTTCATAGCTGCTTTCAGTGTTCTGAAAGTAACTGTTAACAGGTCAACAGTGTGGTATTTTACCTTTTATTAAAGCGTTTAATGGACAGAATGTGTCACCTTGGTGGTTCAGATTGAGATGGAAAGACAGCGTGCAGAACGAGAAGGACAACAAATGTACGCAACATCAGTGTGACCAAATTCACATTCAACAATCAAATTAATTGATTAGTTGATTTTGGACCTTGGACAGAAAGTCCACCTTCCCCTCACTGAACACCTAACACCTACCTGAACACCTAACAAGCAAAATAAAATGAAAATAATGAATATCATAGGCTCTATAAGCAAAAATAAAGGAATAGTTCAGTTTTTTTCCATGTGCTAGCTTAGCCTAGCTTAGCTCATTTGTTGAATGTCTACTGGGATCATTGGCAGCTCCTCTCAAAAGAAAAACAGTACACCTTCTCAGAATCCGATCATCAATACTTTGACTGTTAGCCTGGACTTAACAATTTTTCTTAGCCAATGTTTTCACAAGTAGATACAACATCCTTAAAAATAGATCATAGTTTTGAACTCTTTGTATGTAATGCACATAACCACTTACTTCTGCAGCGTAAAAAAAAGATGGCTATGCATATTATGGAAAGATTATCCAAAACTATAATATAAAGGATTTTTCTTACACTTGTGAAAAGGTGTCTGCCCCTTCTTTTGAGAGAAAGGAAATCCAGGATTTTACTGCTCATGATCAAGGTGGAAATGCAGCAGTTGAGCTAAGCCAGGCTAAACTCACTGTACCCTTCGAACTGCTGGCACGGCCTTAGAAAATGTACCTCTGAGTTTGTCTGACTCTGTGGAAGTAGGACACATGGTAAAAGCCGTGTATGTTAGGGTTAATACTCCTGCCTGTGCCCCTGAGCAAGGCAATGGAAAGAAGAACTGGAGTTGGTACCCGGGTGCTGCAGCTGCCCACTGCTCCTATACAGTAGGAGGGGTTAACTGCAGAGGTTGAATTCTGTTGTATCCTTGCTTACTATGAAAAATACATTTTTTTCTTTCTCTATAAAAAAATCCTAGAAACTGAACTATCAGCATTACTTTCAGAATGACTACTTCACAACAAAGACCCAACCCAAACAGGAATCTCCAAATAACTAAAGGTATCTGTCAAGGCCTGAACATTACCTGCCTGCCTGTTTGCCCTCTCAGACCTGAACTGGAGGTTTGCTGCTTCGTCTGCACTTCAGACACAGGGTTGTTTGAACTGGGTTTTGCTAAATTGTCCAGGAGACGTTTGTGTTTTGATAAGCAGATATATCTTGCTTTATAGAAACACCAGGAAAAATAAAAGATAAAAAGAAGGCAAAAGAAAATCAGGGATAATGAAGGCCTGTCATAGGGGCTTCTGTACACGGTAGTCCACCTATACAGCATGGTTCACAATGGAAACACCAGGGAAAGATATTTGATATCCGAGGAGGGTTTGTTACCCTCTAAAACAAGGTCAAAACCATGTGGTGAATTCTATTTAAAAATGTAAATATGATGGACTATTTGCATTTTAGTTATTTTGTATAGGGGCTAACAAAACGAAAGTCTCGGTTTTGCACCGACTCTCAGAAGAGAAGAATTGAAGAACTGACCCGCCAGTGACTTTAATTTATGGATGCCTTTGCAGCAAAAGCTATGGCGGAATAAGTTCTCTTTGAGAATAACATGTTATAAAATATCCTTTAGCAACAAGCATAGGATGGAGGCAGACAGACAGACAGACAGACAGACAGACAGACAGACAGCTTCATGCTGTAGATGTGGGTCAATGTATTCGTCCAAACAGAAGCTGGCTCCTAATTTTAAGATCTCATGCACAGTCAACAAGTGGATTTCTTTCTCACAGGCTTTAACGTCTTCCTAGGAAACTCTTCGACTTTCAGATCCGTTGGCTGAAATGTGGAAACAAGTTTCATGACGTATCCCGCGGCCAAACAGGAATTTCAAATGGGTCTTACTATAACGTGGTTGTGTTGGGAAAGTGTTGATTTTTATAGCTTTGAGCACTAGAAAGCCATGGCTATACATGTTGAATTGTTTATATCCCATATCAGTGACTCTCTCGTCAGAGCGTCAGTTCACAGGCTGTGGTCAGGCTCGTCGTTTTCCCTCTCTGCAGAAACCACACATTCAGTAGTAAAAGCAACGATGTACTGAGACATGTTTTTACCCAATCCGTGGCAACCAGTTTCCTACAGGGCACATTCTGGTTATAGGGGGGCTGTCTGGGAGTCATTGTCACTGGATTGGAATCAAAGAATGCCACAGAAAATAGTTCCTCGTAAATGAGAGCGAAGATTAGGCTCACTTCACTTGGACGTTTTCTGTCCCCTCGCTTCAAGGGTGCAACGCTTCCCAACAACTTGTCTTGAGATAGTCATCGAGTTGACTGACTTTTTCGTTCAGCTTTTTGTCACGCGTGTCCTCAGTGCAAGTGTCCGGATAAAAACCCCTTTTCTCCAAAACAAACCAGGGGAGATCTTGCCGAGGGACAGACTGAGTCTGGTGAAGTGTGGCCCTTTCACCTTTTGAGTCTCATATCTTGAGATGAGCAAATGGTGCGGGCATGGAGAGAGACTAGATGGACAGAGGAACTGACAGAGAACATCAGGAGGATTCAAACACGAGGAGGATGAAGAAGGGGGGGGGTTGCTCTTGCGGTGAGTGACAGGACAAATACAAAGTCACAAATCTCTCAAGTCTAATGCTCAGTCCCCACCACATCCAGACTTTCCATGGTGTCAATCAAAAGCCATACATCCTTGAGCACAATACTGAAACCTTCCCCATCCAGAAATTGTTGGTCACTGGATTAAAATATAAATAAAAAAAAATATTGGTAAAGTAAGCCAGAAGACCTCCCTCACAGCAAGGACGCGGAAGCAGGGCAGGCCAAGCTAACTGTTAGCCTATGCAGACTGGCAGTTCCGATAACGCCTGGCGGCGGCCTGGCCTAGCCTTGACTGTGTTTTTAGTGTCATTGTGTAGAGCAGTGTTTCTCAACCGGGGGTCCGCGGACCCCTAGTGGTCCGTGGTGTAATTGCAAGGGGTCCGTGAAAATAAAATATCTTTAAAAAAAAAGATCCTATGACATTTATAGAAATAGGATTATTTTACTCAGATGTGACTGAGACCTTTATCTACCTAAACTATAAAGGGTAACAGGACTTTTTTCTCTAATTACATCTGTTTCACAAGTGTAATCTATTGTATTTTAATAAGAGATCTCGCTCCCGTTTGCATTGTTAAACGTTACTGCATAAAAATTATGTTGTTACATATATCTGAAAGTTACTGAATACATATTCTGTTTTGTTACATATATCTGAAAGTTACTGCATAAGAATTCTGTTTTGTTAACTATATCTAATTTACAACTGAAAGCTCTTATTTTTGCCCCAAACAGTGAATAAATGCTATAATGCAATTTAAAATGCAGTTTCTACTGTTTCTATCAAATTGCAACCCCCCTCCCCCAAGATCAGGTGGAGGGGTCCTCAGGGTAGATCAAAAATACGCAGGGGGGTCCAGGACCCCAAAAAGGTGGAGAACCACTGGTGTAGAGTACGGGGAGGTGTGTCGAAGGTGTCTGGCTGGGAGAGCTGGCGCTGGATCAGCTGAGGGAGCTCGGTCTGCTGTGTCCTGTGGGCCCAAGGACCACGGCCCTGACCGGAGCTGCACGTGAAGAGGAAACACCGAGGGCAGTCTGACGGGACTCAGAAGCGGAGCAGGCTAAGCTAACTGCTAGCCCATGCAGACCAGCAGTTCTGACAGTCATCCTGGCTGGCGTTCGTTCTCCTGGACAGTGGGTTTTTTTGTTGTTTAGTTTAGGTATGCGTTAGTTTGGATATATGTAGTGTGTTCTTGTAGTTTTTGGATATGGGTTTTTGTCTTTGTGGTGCACTGCTGTGGGCTGGGGGGAAACCATGTTTCGTTTCATGTGCACAAGTGCATGAAATGAAAAAGAGCAAGATCCATCATGTCGTCCAAAGGAGTTAAGCTCAGAGCATGAGGTAATTAATATAACTGAATGTCATCAAGCGCAGGGGACACGGTGTTTCAGGGCACCGCTCAAACAGGACAGTTTTTCCAGTAGCAACAGGGCGGATCTCTTCATTGCTGATTTATTAGTAACGGGCTGATTTCATCGCTTCATAAACAGCTGGGTGGTTAAAGGTGGTAACGCTGCGCAGCAACCAGGGAGTGGTGTGGCGCTTTACAGTAGTGCCTAGTGTGACATGGAAAACCCGATGACGTGCTTGTGATGTCAAAAGGAAAGACTTGAGGGACGGAAAGAAGGAAAAGCATCCACCTTTGAGTTAGTGGCGGTCTTGCATGTGAGGCTTGGTGTTAAATCACAGATCTAGGAACTATTTGTGGAGACCCTGCGCATGAATACAGCAGCCTAATACCATCCAGTCTGTTCACTTTCTAGGCTAAATAGAGAGAGAGAGAGGTGGGAAAAGAGGAAAACAAAGATTCAAGGGCGTATTTATTTCTCCGAGTTGGTTTTGTGTGACACACAATGCTTTTTGTGGTGTGTTTAGATGGATGATACATGACGTCAGCGCTAGTGTTATTTTACCGTCACGCATGTGAAGCATCTTTGAATCTAATTTCATTTGTCGGGCGGCACAGTGGCGCAGTGGTTAGCGTGGCCGCCTCACAGCAAGAAGGTCCAGGGTTCGAGCCCCGGGGTAGTCCAACCTTGAGGGTCGTCCAAGGTTGTCCTCTGGGTGGAGTTTCCATGTCCTCCCCATGTCTGCGTGGGTTTCCTCCCACAGTCCAAAGACATGTAGGTCAGGTGAATCAGCCATGCTAAACTGTCCAGTAGGTGTGAATGTGTGGGCCCTGTGATGGTCTGGCGGCCTGTCCAGATTGTCTCCCCGCCAGCCACCCAATGACTGCTGGGATAGGCTCCAGCTTCCCACGACCCTAATTAGGATAAGCGACTTGGATAACAGACGGATGGATGGATGGATTCTTTTCTAACTTTGAAATACTTTATTGATCCACGTAGGGGAATTATGCTCTGTATTTGACCCATGCTAGCTGTGTAGCTAGGAGCAGTAGGCAGCCGCCGTGCAGCACCCGGGGGGACCAACTCCAGTTCTTCTTGCCATGCCTCGGTCAGGGGCATTAAACCTAACATGCATGTCTTTTCGATGGTGGGGGAAACCGGAGCACCTGGAGAAAACCAGCCGCAGACACGGGGAGAACATGCAAACTCTACTCAGAGGATGACCCCCCCCCCAAGGTTGGACAACCCCGGGGTTCGAACCCAGGACCTTCTTGCTGTGAGGCGACAGCGCTAACCACTGGGCCACCGTGCTGCCCAAGCTGAATTTTACTGAATCTTATATTGAGCCGAGTGTTAATGACTAAAACTGAACCAAATTGAATGTGAATTAACTGAACAGGGACGGAGGAGGAGGGAGGGGGGAGTTATTCACGGATGGGTGAGTAAAAGAGGGAAGATGGAAAGGCGCGGGTTTGATATGCTGAGGAGACATGGGTGAGAGAGAGAGGGGGGGGGGAAAGGGGGAGAGCTGCGATAGAGAGACGGGTGAGAGAAAGACATGGCGAGGGAAGAAAAGCCATGGGTGGTGAGACAGAGAGGGACAGAGCGACGGACCACAGAGGAAGAGCTTAGGGAGGCGGTGAGTCGGACAAACCGATAAGACAGACAGACTTAGACCAGTGCATCTGGCTGCACGTACAGCCAACCTCCGAAACAACAGCGGCGGAGAAGTGAGACGGTGGGGTGTGTAGGGGGGGGGGGGGCATGAGCGAAAATAATTATGACCACTCGCAGATGAACTGAATAACGCTGATCATCTGCACGCAAGGGCACGTGCCAAGGTCTGGGTAGATTAGATGGTAAGGGAACACTCAGTTCTCGTAGTCTGCGTGTTGGATGCAGGAGTTAGGGTTAGGGTTAGGGTTAACCCTGGACGAGAGCCAAACTGCTATGGCCGGGTGACGGGGTCAGAACCCCCTCTGAAGCAGCAAGGCTTGTAGGGTGCTCCTGGTCAGCATGGTGAGTACCCACCGACAGTGGTCCGAGGAGGGACAAACCGGCCCACATGGAGCCGGGCGCCCAAGGTTCATCGATTCATGAGGGCAATGAAGGCTGTCCGGTCTGGTCCAAACCGGCAGAAGGTCTACTGTGGCGCAAGCCACAGACAAATTGAGTGATCACTGTGGGAGGAACGTGGCACATCACACAGCGCAGCGCACCCTGCGTACCGGACTGCATAGCCACGGACCGGTCAGAGTGTCCACGATGACCCCTGTTCACCATCAACACCACCTACAATGGGCACGTGAGCGTTGGAACTGGACCTTGGAGCAGTGGAAGAAGGTCCCCTGGTCCAGTGGTTCCCGTTTTCTTTCAGATCACGTGGATGGCTGTGTAAGTGCGTGGTATACCTGGGGAAATGATGGCACCAGGATGCACTGTGGGGCGACGACAAGCCGGTGGAGGGGGTGTGATGCTCTGGGCACTGTTCTGCTGGGAAACCCCGGGTCCCGCCATTCAGTTGGACATGCGCCACCTTCCTAAACATGTTGTAGACCACATACACCCCTTCATAGCAATGGTATTGGTATCCCTGATGGCGGGGGCCTCTTTCGGCAGGACGATGCACCCTGCCACACTGCACATTGTTCAGGAATGGTTTGAGGAGCACGATGAAGTGTTCAAGGTGTTGCCTTGGCCTCCAAGTTCTCCAGATCTCAATCCGATTATCTGTAGGGTGTTCTGGACTGACAAGTCCGATCCAAGGCGGCTCCACCTCGCAACTTACAGGACTTGAAGGATCTGCTGCTGATGTTTTGGCGCCAGATACCACGGGGCACCACCAGGGGCCTTGTTGAGTCCATGACTCGGCGGTTTGGCGCTGTTTTGCCGGCACACGGAGGACCAACAGCATGGTAGACAGGTGGTCATAATGTTTTGGCTCAT
>NC_079227.1:35137101-35288659 GCF_029633865.1 Lampris incognitus | reverse complement strand
AGGTATTGTATTTTGGAACGACGCCCTTCTCGTGTCGGCCTGTGATATTTGTGCGTTAGCCGGTCTGTAATTTTGCCATTGTGAGGCGTGTCTGTCACAAAAGGCCTCTGGTGATCCTCCTCTATCAGCTGTTGTTGTTGTTTTTGTTGTCGTTGGAATTTTCCCGCCTTTTTCTCCCCAGCTGTACTTCTCCGAGCCGTCCCGGTCGCTGCTCCACCCCCTCTGCTGATCCCAGGGTGGGCTGCAGACCACCACATGCCTCCTCCCATACATGTGGAGTCACCAGCCGCTTCTTTTCACCTGACGGTCAGGAGTTTCACCAGGGGGACGTCGCGCGTGGGAGGGTCAGGCTATTCCCCCCAGCCCCCCCCCCCCCGAACAGGCGGCTCGACCGACCAGAGGAGGCGCTACCCAGATAGCATCCGGATGTGGGCCACTTTAGGCAACGATGCGGCACTGATGGTCTTCTTCTGGCCCTGACAAAGCGGGATGTGAGCCTGAAGTGGCCCACATTTATAATAGCAAATATGGCCCAAATATGCCAAATCAAATGTGGGCCTTTTTTGGCAAAGATGCGGTGCTCTGGGCAACATGTGATCTGGATGTGGCCCTGAAGTGGCCCGTGTGGTAAGTGGTGAATATGGCCCAAATATCACAAAACAAATATGGGCCACCTTTGGCAAATATGTGGCACATGCTGCGTTGCTATGGCTTGGTTCTGGCCCAGATCTGGCAAACGGGAGCGGACTGCCCAAGTGCCGTCATTCCACGCGGTATATGGGCCGGATGAAATGACGGGTGTGGGACGGGGTCCGGGCCACAGTGATTTTGCCGTCTGGATAGTGTGGCGACCAAGACACGCACCCACATCCGGCTTCCCACCCGCGGACACGGCCGATGTAGGGGCGCCCGACCAAGCCGGAGGTAACACGGGGATTCGAACCGGTGATCCCCGTGTTGGGAGGCAACGGAACAGACCGCCACGCCACCCGGACGCCCTATCAGCTGTTGTGGAGCGAGGGACGTGAGGCAGCAGGGCCGGATTAAATGGATAGATTCACGCTAGGCAGAGCATTTTTCTTGGGCCCCCCCCAAACAAGCACCTTTTGATACTTTGTAAACAAACAATATTACTTTTAACTGCCACATGGTTAATATGGTTAATTAGTTAGGTATTACCTATTTATAGCTTAAAATATTTTATGATAAATATTTTTAATTTAGACCGAAAGTTGATGTTTTTATCCGTCTGTCTGGCCCCCCCCCCCGTGGCAGTTAGACCCTGGGCAGCTGCCTGGTTTGCCTATGCCTAGATCCGGCCCTGGTGAGCAGTACTGACGGATGTCTCTGCTCTCATCCGTTTTCCTCCGTCGCTATTTAAGATGCAAAGGCCAAGATACCGTAGGATCGTTTGACTCCGACGGGAAACGAGACGCGTTTGTCTTCCTCCAACGTAAGCTATAGACACTCGCACATGTTGTGGACCTTGTGTTGCTGTTCACACTAGTTTATTTTTACCCCGTCGTTGCGCGGCGTGCAGCATGTCTGCACGGGGAGTGGCATGTTTCCGTTGTTGTTCTGCTGGTCTTGACCTGCCTCTCCTATGCACCGTACAGACAAAGAGACACGGGCTCCATTGTTGTGTGCTACTTAAGCGTGCCTTATTATGAGCTGCTGGTAAGTGTTGTCTTTCACCTTGAACGCGTCTCGCGTCAGCCCGGCGGCGCTGGGCTGCTTCAGCGAGGATCTTGTGAGCAGAACCGGGGGGGGGGGGTGTAGTAAACAGACTGCATTTATATAGAGCTTTTCTTCACCCCCCCATTTTTCTCCCCCAGTTGTACTTAGCCAATTACCCCGCCCTTCCGAGCCGTCCCGGTCGCCGCTCCACCCGCCGATCCGGGGAGGGCTGCAGACTGCCACATGCCTCCTCCCATACATGTGGAGTCGCCAGCCGCTTCTTTTCACCTGACAGTGAGGAGTTTCACCGGGGGGACGTAGCACGTGGGAGGATCACGCAAGTCCCCCCACCCACCCACCCGCTAAACAGGTGCCCAGACCGACCAGAGGAGGCACTAGTGCAGTGACCAGGTACCTCTACCTCCTGAGCTGTGCCGCCCATGTCCCGGGGAGAGGGCCTTGGTGGAGGTGGTGGAGGTGGTGATGATGGGGTTGGGGAGGGGGGTGTCTTGGAAGGCTTGTGATGCAGACTTGTCCCGTCTAGCACATGCTTTAATGGCGCCAAAACAGGTGGGCCGTCTCCACAGGCGGACATGTTTATGTACAGCAGCTTGCAGGGTGTGCAGTAGTACAGTAGGTACAGTAAGTACAGTAAGCTTGCGTAACGAGACGATGATCGGTATAAGCGACGATGAGCGAGTCGGTTCAAGGGCTTAAACCAGCATACGTTAGCATCAAGGGTAGAAATATTTTGGGGTGGGGGGGGTGGGGGGGGCTGACGAACTGTAAAGTTAGATCACCGCAATTGCTGTCTCGCGTTAGATTTGGTGTTTGAGCAGATGTCTCGCAACGCTTGTTTCTTGCCCCCCCCACCCCCCCACCCCGAGATAGATTTATGGCTGCGTTTACGAACAGGGGGCCAAGTGTTGACGCTAATGTGCACGTAGGCGCTTTGCCCGCACGCTTGATGGTGGCGCTTATGTGTGCGCCTTAGAGGGGCAGCGTCGCTTTCAGGGAAGCGAATTACACGGGAGGAGCCGAGGAACTGTGGGAAATGGGAGCGAGGAAAACCTGCGAAAGGACAAAATGGGAGTGCTAAAACCGTTAGCATGGAGCCACTTCTTACTTCGCTGCACAGCGCTGTGGTGCTCTACATCTGTGTGTGTGTGTGCATATATTTATTGTGTCAGCTACTTTGTCCTGGCTACTGTTTTGTTTCGTGTGTTTGTGCGCTGGCAGATAGCCTACCCTGATCCACCAATCAGCATTGGTTATGCACGACCCCCCCCCCCCCCAACCTCATCCCAATTTAGCGAGCCAAAATCATCCAGAACCCCTCTCTCTGTTCCGCTGTGCAGAGATGTTGACGTGTTCCCACAGGGGGGCTTGCCCAGAGCCTCATGAGGCCTTTGCTACACCTTTTGCTACACCTTTCTGACTGGGTGAACTTTAGTGTAACTTTAGCAGCTAATTTGACTCCTTTGCTGTGTCTGTCAATGTGCAGGGTAAGGTTACCCTGCAAGTTTGTAGTGCATTCAGTTAATGTGCCCCACTCAGATTTGGGGGCGGCACAGTGGCCAAGTGGGTGGCGCTGTTGCCTCACAGCAAGAAGGTCCTGGGTTCGAACCCCAGGCCGTCCCAGGTCCTTTCTGTGTGGAGTTTGCATGTTCTCCCCGTGTCTGTGTGGGTTTCCTCCGGGTGCTCCGGTTTCCTCCCGCCACCAAAAAGACGTGCAAGTTAGGGGTTGATACTCTTGCCTGTGCCCCTGAGCAAGGCAGCGGAAGGAAGAGCTGGCCTTGGTCCCCGGGCGCTGCAGCAGCCCACTGCTCCTATACAATAGTCTCCCCCCACTTTTTCTCCCCAATTGTACCCAGCCAATTACCCCACTCTTCCGAGCCGTCCCGGTCGCTGCTCCACCTCCTCTGCTGAGCCGGGGAGGGCTGCAGACTACCGCATGCCTCCTCCCATACATGTGGAGTCACCGGCCGCTTCTTTTCACCTGACAGTGAGGAGTTTCACCAGGGGGACGTAGGGCGTGAGAGGGTCAGGCTATTCCCCCCAGTTCCCCCTCACCCCCCCCCCCTGAACAGGCGCCCTGACCGACCAGAGGAGGTGCTAGTGCAGCAACCAGGACACATACCCACATCCAGCTTCCCACGGCCAATTGTGTCTGTAGGGACGCCCGACCGAGCCGGAGACAACACGGGGATTCGAACCGGCGATCCCCGTGTTGGTAGGCAACGGAACAGACCGCTACGCAACCCGGACGCCCCTCAGAAGCATATTGATATATTTATATATGTTTAAAGTCGTTCCTTCTCGGATTGAAGGTGTAGTGTGAAGTTCTACGTGAATCCCCGACCTCCGTCATTCCAAGACTAAGAAGTTGGAAAAAGCAAAACAAACAAGTCGATATGTAAGGGCCGTGACTATATACAGTATGTTGGCCGACCCGCTGCACCGCCTGCTCAGGCCCGCAGCTGCCGGCCAGAGGCCTTCCGGGGGCCCGAGGCCCAGGAAAAAGCTGCTGTGGTGTGGCTCCTATGGGTTTCACTGCAGGTGTGTGTGGGTCGGTGGAGTGGGTGGGGGTAGTGGGGGGAGTTTCGGTCATTGTACCATTGTCGTGTTACGGAAAAGCTGGAAAATTGGGCGTAGCAAAAAAACAAACAAACCGACGAGTCGCTTGTGAAGGGCGCTTCAGAGGTTCAGGGTTCAGAGTCCTGTCGGGCTTGAAAAACGAGTCTGCACACAAAGTCCGCAAGTTTGAATGCACGGGCGTAGATAGGTTGGAGCAAGCGGCGGAGTAAAGTGGCGTCTCTTTAGCGGCAGAACGGCGTGCACGGCCAGCGAGAAGGAGTCCATTTTCTGTCATTCGTTTGTCAGGTTGGAGGAAACTTGTGCGTTTGTGTGTGTTTTATCTCCCGGCGGAGAAAATCCCTGCGGACTGGCGGCTGGTGCCGCTTTTCAGAGCTCGCTGCAGAGAGGAAGCCTACTCTGGAAAAATCCACCCACACGTCCCCGTCCGTCCCCTCTTCCCCGCTCGGCGCCCAGCGGGGCCGACGCCAGCTGCCCTGCCCAGCAGCCCCGCAGCACAAATATTGACACTAGGCAGAGGGGACGTGACAGCATGAGCAATAGGAAGTCTCCAGGGGAAAGTGTAGGGGTTACCCCGAGGCTAATCCCCACTAAGACGTGTTTATAAACCGAAGATGGCCGTTAAAAGTGGCCGCTTTCCACGGTTGACACTTCAGACGATAGCCATGTCCGGCCAGCGACGGCGCTCCCCGTGCTCCCAGCTGCTGAGCTGAAGATAATAGTCACGCGGCGCCGAAAACCCAGCTAGAGTTCGCCGGAGATGAGCACACGTAATAGTTTCCATGTCTGGGGCGGCACAGGACAGTTCCCCTCGCCGCATTTCACATTGTCTCAGCACTTCGCCGGGGCAGCAGGGGTCCGCCCGAGGCTGTTTGTCAAGGGGTATTAAAGACCCAAAGAGAGGCGCATCTGCATATCTTCAATAAATCAGAATCCGGGGTGGGGGGGTGGGGGTGGGGGCGCGCTCCGGGGTCGGTGCGTGACATCCTGGTGTGGACATAAGCCGGCGTCGGACGGCCTTGACTCCCCGCGTGGGGCGCGGAAAGTATTTCGTCGATGATGCAAGAACAGAGTTTCGTGCAGCAACAGAGATGAGAGGAGGGGGCCCGATTGGACGTGATTGGCTGTCGGCCCCGCAGCTTAAATAGAAATCGCCTCGCTGTCGTGAAGGCCATATGTGGAGGATGTTGTCGAAGCTTTACGTCCTGACACGGGATCACGAGCCGTGCGGATGTAGGGCTTGCCTTAAATGGATCCACTACTGGCAAACACTCAGTGTCTCCAGATGTTGCAGTTTGCCCCGGTGGCTCTCGCGCGTACAGTGTTGTGGCAAGTAATTGACAGTTTGTGTGTATTTTCCATACTCGCTGCTATCGTTACTGCTATTATTGTGGGAAGATGGCGGCGCAAATTCACGTCTGCAGCGGCCTCACCCCGCCACCGGTGTGGTAAGACGGCGGCGTGAATTATGTTTGCGGCGGCCTCACCCAGTACCGTCCATGCAGTGTCTTTGTCCACGTTGGTGTCTTCGTTTAATGGCTGAGAGAGCTGGCGCTCGATCGGCAGGGAGCGCTTGGTCTGCTGTGTCCTGTGGGCCCAGGGAGAGGAAACACCGAGGGTAGTCTGACGGGATGCAGAAGCGGGGTAGGCTAAGCTAACTGCTAGCGATTGCAGACCGACAATCCCGACGACACCAAGGGCGGTCCGGCGGCGGCCTCACCTGGTGGTGTTTTTGGTGTCGTCGGGCGGACTGCGTGGAGGTGTGTCGAAAATGTCTGGCTGGTGGAGCTGGTGCTGGATCGGCTGAGGGAGCTTGGTCTGCTGCATCCTGTGGGGCCCAGGGACCACGGCCCTGCCTGGAGCTGCGCCTGAGGAGGAAAAAGCGAGGGGGCTCTGACAGGAAGCGGGGCAGGCTAAGCTAACTGCTAGCCCATGCAGACCGGCAGCTCTGACAGTCATCCTGGCTGGCGTTCCCTCCCTTGGGCGGTGATATTGTGTGTTGGATATATGTGTTGCTTACATTAGCTAATATTTGGAAGCCATTGATGTGATGGAAATGATCTTTTCTGTTGCATGGTAAATCCTCCCCTCTGTAGACGCCGCCGGTGGGAGCGGGCGAGGCCGCTTGTTTCCTGTGAAATGCAGCATGAGGCTGCATTGAGATACTGTTGTTTCCACGTGTTCTCTTATAAGGATGCACAAGTAGCACAAGAGATCGTTGACTCAGTTTATTTTGTTTTATTTCATTGCTGGCGGATGTGCTGCCAGACACGCCGGTGCCATTTCAGAATTTCAGCCGGAACACTCGGACCAGTTTATCTTAATTGCTGATCCGGCATTAACTGGTTAACTCTGCACCACACTGACAGCGCTGTGCCCCGCAGCCACAACCCTTCCCCCAGAACATGGAGGACCTCTTAACCCACCACCCCCCCCCCCCGCACCGCCTCCCGCACCGCCCCCCCCTACACTGCCAAATTCCAGCTGTCCAGATGGTGTCTGCTCTGCACACTGCACACCAGATCACAGGGGGAGATAGGGGGAACCGAGGGATGTGGGGGGGGACCGAGGGATATGGGGAAACGGAGGGATGTGGGGGTGACCGAGGGGCAAAGGGGGAGAGTTTATAACGGGGATGTGCCGGGTGAATTATTTCACCCCATGAATCCCTCCCACCTCACCTCCGCATCGCTCTTTTTCCTCTTTATTTTGTCTTTTTTCTTACACATGGCACTCCCCTGCTACTTGGCATGCACACACACACGCGCACACACACACACACACACACACACACACACACACACACACACACACACACACACACACACACACACACACACACAGAGGCACTAATACTCCCACGGGTGGAGGGTGTTTCCCTGATGATGAACTGGTTTTAAAGTCCATGCTGCTGATAAACTTCTGACAAGTAACATTAGACAGTACACCCCCCCCCCACACACACACACACCCACACACACCCTGTCAGTACCTGGCCTGGATTTGGTTTTCTTCTTTGATGTCGTAGTGAATAGAGCTGCAAAAGATCACAGGTTGGAGACCTATGTCTACACAATTTCATTTCCGGTACCTCAGGAGTGTTAAATAAATGTGATAGTGGACAATATAACCTGCTACTATTTACGCTACAGTATGGCAGGATGATACTACTTATGCTACACTATGGCAGGATGATACTACTTATGCTACACTATGGTAGGATGATACTACTTATGCTACACTATGGTAGGATGATACTACTTATGCTACACTATGGCAGGATGATACTACTTATGCTACACTATGGTAGAATGATACTATTTATGCTATACTATGGTAGGATTATACTATTTATGCTATACTATGGTAGGCTTATACTATTTTTGCTACACTATGGCAGGATGATACTACTTATGCTACACTATGGTAGGATGATACTACTTATGCTACACTATGGCAGGATGATACTACTTATGCTATACTATGGTAGGATTATACTACTTATGTTATACTATGGCAGGATGATGCTACTTATGCTACAGTATGGTAGGATGATACTACTTATGCTACAGTATGGTAGGATGATACTACTTATGCTACAGTATGGCAGGATGATACTACTTATGCTACACTGGCAGGATGATACTACTTATGCTACAGTATGGTAGGATGATACTACTTATGCTATACTATGGTAGGATGATACTACTTATGCTATACTATGGCAGGATGATGCTATACTATGGTAGGATTATACTACTTATGCTATACTATGGTAGGATGATGCTACTTATGCTACAGTATGGTAGGATGATACTACTTATGCTACAGTATGGCAGGATGATACTACTTATGCTATACTATGGTAGGATTATACTACTTATGTTATACTATGGCAGGATGATGCTACTTATGCTACAGTATGGTAGGATGATACTACTTGTGCTACAGTATGGCAGGATGATACTACTTATGCTACACTGGCAGGATGATACTACTTATGCTACAGTATGGTAGGAGGATACTACTTATGCTATACTATGGTAGGATGATACTACTTATGCTATACTATGGCAGGATGATGCTATACTATGGTAGGATTATACTACTTATGCTATACTATGGTAGGATGATGCTACTTATGCTACAGTATGGTAGGATGATACTACTTATGCTACAGTATGGCAGGATGATACTACTTATGCTACACTATGGTAGGATGATACTACTTATGCTACACTATGGCAGGATGATACTACTTATGCTATACTATGGTAGGATTATACTACTTATGCTATACTATGGTAGGATGATGCTACTTATGCTACAGTATGGTAGGATGATACTACTTATGCTACAGTATGGCAGGATGATACTACTTATGCCACAGTGTGGCGGGATGATAGTACTTATGCCACAGTATGGCAGGATGATAGTACTTATGCCACAGTATGGCAGGATGATAGTACTTATGCCACAGTATGGCAGGATGATAGTACTTATGCTACAGTATGGCAAGATGATACTACTTATGCTACAGTATGGCAGGATGATACTACTTATGCTACACTATGGTAGGATGATACTACTTATGCTACACTATGGTAGGATGATACTACTTATGCCACAGTATGGCAGGATGATACTACTTATGCCACAGTATGGCGGGATGATAGTACTTATGCCACAGTATGGCAGGATGATACTACTTATGCTACACTATGGTAGGATGATACTACTTATGCCACAGTATGGCGGGATGATACTACTTATGCCACAGTATGGCGGGATGATAGTACTTATGCCACAGTATGGCAGGATGATAGTACTTATGCTACAGTATGGCAGGATGATACTACTTATGCTACACTATGGTAGGATGATACTACTTATGCTACAGTATGGTAGGATGATACTACTTATGCTACAGTATGGCAGGATGATACTACTTATGCCACAGTATGGCAGGATGATACTACTTATGCGACAGTATGGCGGGGGGTGATAGTACTTATGTCACACTATGGTAGGATGATACTACTTATGCCACAGTATGGTAGGATGATAGTACTTATGCCACAGTATGGCAGGATGATACTACTTATGCCACAGTATGGCAGGATGATACTACTTATGCTACAGTATGGCAGGATGATACTACTTATGCCACAGTATGGCGGGATGATACTACTTATGCCACAGTATGGCGGGATGATACTACTTATGCCACAGTATGGCGGGATGATAGTACTTATGCCACAGTATGGCGGGATGATAGTACTTATGCCACAGTATGGCGGGATGATAGTACTTATGCCACAGTATGGCAGGATGATACTACTTATGCTACACTATGGTAGGATGATACTACTTATGCTACAGTATGGTAGGATGATACTACTTATGCCACAGTATGGCAGGATGATACTACTTATGCCACAGTATGGCAGGGTGATACTACTTATGCCACAGTATGGCGGGGGTGATACTACTTATGCCACACTATGGTAGGATGATACTACTTATGCCACAGTATGGTAGGATGATAGTACTTATGCCACAGTATGGCAGGATGTGGCCCAGGATGCAGTTTGAAGTGTCTTTTCCCTGATTTTATTATTATTAGTTTCCCTCCTGTGGCCTTGGGTTGTAGGTGTGTGGTGTTGTGGTTGTGAGGCTAGGGTCTATGTAGCTATTTTCAATGAAATTCATCATGCGACTTACATGACCCCTCTGCATGTAAACTGGCTGTTGTTTTAGTGCCGCTTTTGTACTGCAGTCATCATACATTTGTTGGGAATAAGCGTCACAAGTTGTTTGTTGTTGTTGTCTTCGTCGTTGTCATTGTCGTCGTTGTTGTCGTGTTGTAGTTGTTGTCATTGTTGTAGTCATTGTCGTTGTTGTTGTTGTCATGTTGTCATCATTGTCATTGTTGTTGGAGTTGTTTTCGTCATTGTCGTTATCATCGTTGTTGTTGTTGGCTTGTCGTTGTCATCGTTGTTGTCATTGTCATCGTTGTTGTTGTCATTGTTGTAGCCATTGACGTTGTTGTCGTCGTTGTCATTGTTGTTGTTATTGTTGTTGTCATTGTTGTCGTTGTCATCATTGTTGATGTCTTGTCACCGTTGTGGTCGTAGTAGTCCTAACAGCAGCAGCGGGTCTGGAGGGCAGCTACTGAACGGAGGAGGTCCTCGTGGCAGTCCTTCTAGCGAGGCCGGTTTTAGCACTGGTGTCGCGGGGCCGTCGTTGTTTCACGCCTGGCGTGTGAGCTGTCGATAGTGGGACCAGGAAACAGCAGAATAAAGGAATAAAGGGTGGAAGTGCACAAGAAATTTATAAAAAGATCGGTCAATCATTGCCCCTTGTTCCAGTTGCAGTGCTTGACCCAGTTCCTCCCCTGGGCTGGTGGTCAGCATGAACCTTGACCGGTCCACCGACAATGTTTTGGGTGGATCACGTGGTTTTCAATCTTAAAACTCCCAAGTGTTGTGTGGGTCACACAAGCATTGTTTGACAGACGCAGTACTTTTTAGTGCACCCACGGCAAGTGTAGCACAGGGAGGTGACGGGGTTAGATGTAGGTGTGATGGGGTTAGATGTGGGTGTGACAGGGTTAGATGTGGGTGTGGCGGGGTTAGATGTGGGTGTGACGGGGTTAGATGTAGGTGTGATGGGGTTAGATGTGGGTGTGACAGGGTTAGATGTGGGTGTGGCGGGGTTAGATGTGGGTGTGACGGGGTTAGATGTAGGTGTGATGGGGTTAGATGTGGGTGGGACGGGGTTAGATGTAGGTGTGGTGGGGTTAGATGTGGGTGTGACGGGGTTAGATGTGGGTGTGATGGGGTTAAATGTAGGTGTGACAGGGTTACATGTAAGTGTGACGGGGTTAGATGTAGGTGTGACGGGGTTAAATGTGGGTGTGACGGGGTTAGTTGTAGGTGTGACGGGGTTAAATGTGGGTGTGACGGGGTTAGATGTAGGTGTGACAGGGTTAAATGTGGGAGTGACGGGGTTAGTTGTATGTGTGACGGGGTTAAATGTGGGTGTGATGGGGTTAGATGTAGGTGTGACGGGGTTAAATGTGGGAGTGACGGGGTTAAATGTGGGAGTGAAGGGGTTAGTTGTAGGTGTGACGGTGTTAGATGTGGGTGTGATGGGGTTAAATGTAGGTGTGACAGGGTTAGATGTAGGTGTGATGGGGTTAGATGTGGGTGTGACAGGGTTAGATGTGGGTGTGGCGGGGTTAGATGTGGGTGTGACGGGGTTAGATGTAGGTGTGATGGGGTTAGATGTGGGTGGGACGGGGTTAGATGTAGGTGTGGTGGGGTTAGATGTGGGTGTGACGGGGTTAGATGTGGGTGTGATGGGGTTAAATGTAGGTGTGACAGGGTTACATGTAAGTGTGACGGGGTTAGATGTAGGTGTGACGGGGTTAAATGTGGGTGTGACGGGGTTAGTTGTAGGTGTGACGGGGTTAAATGTGGGTGTGACAGGGTTAAATGTGGGAGTGACGGGGTTAGTTGTATGTGTGACGGGGTTAAATGTGGGTGTGATGGGGTTAGATGTAGGTGTGACGGGGTTAAATGTGGGAGTGACGGGGTTAAATGTGGGAGTGAAGGGGTTAGTTGTAGGTGTGACGGTGTTAGATGTGGGTGTGATGGGGTTAAATGTAGGTGTGACAGGGTTAGATGTAGGTGTGATGGGGTTAGATGTGGGTGTGACAGGGTTAGATGTGGGTGTGGCGGGGTTAGATGTGGGTGTGACGGGGTTAGATGTAGGTGTGATGGGGTTAGATGTGGGTGGGACGGGGTTAGATGTAGGTGTGGTGGGGTTAGATGTGGGTGTGACGGGGTTAGATGTGGGTGTGATGGGGTTAAATGTAGGTGTGACAGGGTTACATGTAAGTGTGACGGGGTTAGATGTAGGTGTGACGGGGTTAAATGTGGGTGTGACGGGGTTAGTTGTAGGTGTGACGGGGTTAAATGTGGGTGTGACGGGGTTAGATGTAGGTGTGATGGGGTTAAATGTGGGAGTGACGGGGTTAGTTGTATGTGTGACGGGGTTAAATGTGGGTGTGATGGGGTTAGATGTAGGTGTGACGGGGTTAAATGTGGGAGTGACGGGGTTAAATGTGGGAGTGAAGGGGTTAGTTGTAGGTGTGACGGTGTTAGATGTGGGTGTGATGGGGTTAGATGCAGGTGTGACAGGGTTAGATACGGGTGTGACGAGGTTAGATGCAGGTGTGACAGGGTTAGATGCGGGTGTGATGGGGTTAGATGTGGGTGTTATGGGGTTAGATGTGGGTGTTATGGGGTTAGATGTGGGTGGGACGGGGTTAGATGTGGGTGTGATGGGGTTAGATACGGGTGTGACGGGGTTAGATGCGGGTGTGATGGGGTTAGATGTGGGTGTTATGGGGTTAGATGTGGGTGTTATGGGGTTAGATGTGGGTGTTATGGGGTTAGATACGGGTGTGATGGGGTTAGATGTGGGTGTGATGGGGTTAGATGTGGGTGTGACGGGGTTAGATGCGGGTATGATGGGGTTAGATACGGGTGTGACGGGGTTAGATACGGGTGTGACGGGGTTAGATGTGGCTGTGATGGGGTTAGATACGGGTGTGACGGGGTTAGATACGGGTGTTATGGGGTTAGATGCGGGTGTGATGGGGTTAGATGTGGGTGTGATGGGGTTAGATACGGGTGGGATGGGGTTAGATACGGGTGTTATGGGGTTAGATGCGGGTGTGACGAGGTTAGATGCGGGTGTGGCAGGGTTAGATGTAGGTGTGATGGGGTTAGATGCGGGTATGATGGGGTTAGATACGGGTGTGACGGGGTTAGATACGGGTGTGACAGGGTTAGATGCGGGTGTTATGGGGTTAGATACGGGTGTGACGGGGTTAGATACGGGTGTTATGGGGTTAGATGTGGGTGTGATGGGGTTAGATGCGGGTGTGATGGGGTTAGATACGGGTGTGATGGGGTTAGATACGGGTGGGATGGGGTTAGATGTGGGTGTTATGGGGTTAGATGTGGGTGTTATGGGGTTAGATGTGGGTGTTATGGGGTTAGATGTGGGTGTGATGGGGTTAGATGCGGGTGTGATGGGGTTAGATACGGGTGTGACGGGGTTAGATGCGGGTGTGACAGGGTTAGATACGGGTGTGACGGGGTTAGATACGGGTGGGATGGGGTTAGATACGGGTGTGACGGGGTTAGATACGGGTGTGACGGGGTTAGATGTGGCTGTGATGGGGTTAGATACGGGTGTGACGGGGTTAGATGCGGGTGTGATGGGGTTAGATACGGGTGGGATGGGGTTAGATACGGGTGTGATGGGGTTAGATGCGGGTGTGGCAGCTGCAGTTCCTACATCTCTCCTAATAATAATAAAACTTGTGTGGCTGTGTGTATCTGGCCTACATTAGCTCAGAGAGGAATCCAGCTAATCCGACTGTGTGTGTGTGTGTGTGTGTGTGTGTGTGAGTGTGTGTGAGTGTGTGTGTGTGAGTGTGTGTGTAGTGTGTGTGTGTGTAGTGTGTGTGTGTAGTGTGTGTGTGTGTATGAGATCTGCCAGCGAGATAAAGTCCCCACCCTTTCCTTCTGCAGTCCAGTCTTTGGATTCATAGCTCAGTAGGAGAGCGAGTGTGTGTGTATGTGTGCGTGTGTGTGTGTGTGTGTGCGCGCGTGTGTGCATGCGTGTGTGTGCGTGTGTGTGTTTGTTTTTCCTGTGTGTTTGACTGCACTTCATTGCCTATTTTTATTTTTAAACCTCAGGGGTTGTGTGAGATTGTGTTGCACTGTACACTGTAAACACATTTCTGTGTGTTTGTTTTATTTGGGGTGTGTGTGTGTGTGTGTGTGTGTGTGTGTGTGTGTGTGTGTGTGTGTGTGCACGCCGGCTCGCGTGCATGTGTTTCCTTCCTCTTGCGTCACACTTAATGGTTCCTTTTGAGCGCAGCAAACAGCCGTAAGGCTGGGACGAAGGGGAATACCCCCCCCCCCCCCCACACACGCACACACACACACACACACACACACAACATTTAAAGGGCTGTGCACACATTTTTTCCAGCCACACCCACAGCATTTCAGAATGTCAGCGACAGTCTTTCTCTTTTCTTCTTCTTCCCCCCTTTCCCCCCCCCCCCCTTGTATCCGACCAATCAGCCCACTGTCCCGAGCCGTCCCGGTCACCGCTGCTCCGCCCATCCAGGGAGGGCTGCAGACTACCACATGCCTCCTCCCATACATGTGGAGTCACCAGCCGCTGCTTTTCACCTGACAGTGAGGAGTTTCACCAGGGGGACGCCATTTCCCACAGGCGCCCCCCCCCCGACCAGAGGAGGCGCTAGTGCAGAGACCAGGACACATACTCTATCCTGCTTGTGTCTGTTGGGACGCCCGACCAAGCCGGAGGCAACACGGGGATTCGAACCGGCGATCCCCGTGTTGGTGGTCAACGGACTAGACCGCCACGCCACCCGGACCCCTACAGCAGTAGTACTTCGACGGGTACTTGGAGATACCGAAGAGAGGGCGGTCAGCCTGGCACCGTCTATTCCCAGGCAGTCTGTTCATATGGTTGACATAGCAGTTGGTAGCGGGGCATAGCGGAGTGAAGGCATGAGTAGTCAGTGAGTTGTTATGTCAACTTGACTTATGGGTGGCTGGCCACAGCCAGCGGGGTTCTGGCAGCGGGGATTAGGGCGGAGGTTGTGTTTGTGTGTGTGCATGTACGCGTTCTAAAGAGACAGAAAGAGGAAGGTGGATTAGACTCGGGAGTCTGTTTACGCGTTCTAAAGAGACAGAAAGAGGAAGGTGGATTAGACTCGGGAGTCTGTTTTTTTGCCCCCCCCCCCCGGTCCTTCACGGGAGCAGACGCTGGTCCAGCCCAGACCGGGGGCCTGTTGGCACCCTGGGGACACATGCCCCACAAAGTCTCCCCGACCAAATCCCCCCGCAAAAGCCCCTGCTCTCCACCCCCTTATCATTGCATGCTACTCCACCCCCACCCCCGCCCCCCGTCAGTGTCCTGCACCGCGGCTCTCCATTAGCCATGACGCTCCCCTGCAGGGTGCCGTTGGAAAAGCTCTGCGATCGCAATTAAATCGCCATTTCTTTGCTTACGGGGTTGCAGGCGGGGCCTCGGAACCAGCACCCGTTCCCAGTGCTGGTTCCGAGAGGCGAGAGGCGTTCGCAGAACACCCGAGCGTCTGACCCCCCCCCCGGTCCTCTCGCCACGCGCATTCGGCTGTCAGATGGCGCTCGGCGCATGCGGGAGTCAGACGGGGTTAACGGATTAGGGGGCTGACGACCGGCAACGCAGACCTGTCTGCGCTCGCCGGCAGGTCACGTGACCCGGCTGCAGTGACCCAGCGCATGAATGCGTGCCGCAGCGAAATGACGGGGCTCTTGGATCTCCCCCCCCGCTGCCCGTGGAACATGCCAGCGTCGGCCGCAAAGCGCCTGTCCGGGTGTCGCTGTACTGCCGAGCGGCGCGCACAGGAGGAGGTAAGCTGGCGTCCGGCCTTAATCCTCGCCGTGTTTCTGCAGGTTTCCAGTTTCCGCAAGGCGTCCGAGGCGGAAGAACCTTTACGTAAGGCTGCCGAAGCCCATTCAGAGCCCCCGGCCTGGACTCTGAAGCCATTTGAGGGTGTTGCATAAGGAAACGTAGAGGTTTAAAAGCTCTACGGCGCCGTAGGTGTGTCGCTTCTTGTCACTCGGTTGTGGCCTCCAAAGTGCCTGACTAGAATTTAACAAAAATAAAAGATCAGTGTTACATCAGTGTTTTGTTTAAAAAAAAGGACCGCACTGGCACCTGGCTCTCTCGGTGAAGAAATAGTTTCCTTCCTCCACCCTCCTCCCTAAGGAAGAATGCATGTCAGGAGCTGGCTCAGACTTTAACTGCCTCCTCTCCGAGGGCACTCCGAAGGAGAGCCGGTGTCCAAGGGTCTGCGAAGCTCTCTGTTCAACTCCGTGTGGATGCAGTGTGTTGTTGATTTCCTGATGGCAAACTTATCACAGCTCAACGTGTCCACAAGTCAGAGGCCCGAACGACCGTCCTCTTTCTGCTCTGCCAGTTACAAGAAAAACTTGTTTTCCGAGTTCTGAGCACAAGCTCAACTGTGGGTGTTTGAGGACCTTTTTTTTTTGTTGGTTACCCCCCCCCCCCCCGTTTTTCTCCCCTATTGTACTTGGCCAATTACCGGGGAGGGCTGCAGACTACCACACGCCTCCTCCGATACACGTGGAGTCCCCAGCAAGTCTTTTCCCCTGACAGTGAGTTTCGCAAGGTGGATTCTCCTCCCCCCCTGAACAGGCACCCCCAACCGACCAGAGGAGGCGCTAGTACAGCGACCAGGACACACGCCCACATCCGGCTTCCCGCCCGCGGACACGGCCAGTTGTGTCTGTCGGGACGCCCGACAGAGCCGGAGGTAACGCGGGGATTCGAACCAGCGAGCCCCGTGTTGGTAGACCGCCACCCTACCCGGACGCCCCTTTTGCGTGTCGACTTTATTGACGCGATTGTTGCGTGACTTGTTACAGGGGAAGGGCTGGATACCCCAATTAAAGTGAGCGTTTGCTGGGTTTGCGTTGGTGCTCTGACCCCCCCCCCCCCCATCATTACCCCGGATGACTAGCGGGAGGGGAGTGGACTCTGTGGCGAAGTGAAAAGGAAAAGCATTTCTCATGAGCCCTTAATAGATTTATAATCAGAGCTCATATGCAAAAGAGTTCATCCTCTGGGCCATAATTTAGTTGCAGGCTGACACTTTGGCTAGCTGTAGCCTGGGCACTCCCTTTAACTCCCCAGAACAGAACCCGTAGAATTTCTATGCAGTCAGCCTACCTCCATCCTTGCAAAAGCCCATACCCCCCTAACTAAATCCACTGTGTATGATCTCGGGCGTTACCCGAATTCCTGCGCCGTCCTCTTGTGTGGACATGGAAGTTCTGAGGGAGTCTGGACTTAATGGACTACAAGTCAGCAGTTTGCCTCCCCCCCCTGCAAGGCAATCTGGGCCTTGCTCCACTATCTCGAGAATGAACCCTTGACCTTGTGTAATGGTGATACACTCCTCATGGGTGTGTGCGACAGCTCTGTTCTCCCGTGAGGAGCACCACAACTCTGCATGTGTAGTAGGTACTGACACCAGTGGGCTTTGAGTAATGAGGATGGGGTCAGGAGGTGGCCTTACGATGCTGTTGTCTCATCACTACCCCGCTGCCGCTTTAGTATGTGATGCTGCGGGGACATTTCAGCCCAGAGCCTGAACACATATCACGGGGTTAAATGCGGTTGTGGGCACCTTTTGGGCGGCACAGTGGCCCAGCGGTTAGCACTGTTGCCTCGCAGCAAGAAGGTCCTGGGTTCGAACCTCAGGCCGTCCCAGGTCCTTTCTGTGCAGAGTTTGCATGTTCTCCCCGTGTCTGCGTGGGTTTCCTCAGGGTGCTCCAGTTTCCTCCCACAGTCCAAAGACATGTAGGTCAGGTGACTCATCCCTACGTGTGAATGTGTGTGTGTGGGCCCTGGGATGGCCTGGCGGCCTGTCCAGTGTGTCTCCCCGCCTGCCGCCCAATGGCTGCCGGGATAGGCTCCAGAATCCCTGCGACCCTGAGAGCAGGATAAGCAGTTTGGATAATGGATGGATGGATGGATGAAGGAATATCATACCAGCATGGAGAGGGAGTAGAAAGTTAGCCTCGCAAGAATCTCTGGTGGTTTTTGCAGGGGAATAAAACATAAAAAGCATAATGGCAGGGAAATGATAGTGTTGCCTAGAAACTTCATCTCTGTTTGAATCCCTTTACAAGCAGTGCATTTCCCTTGCCCATCCGTTCCTTTTGGAAAAGTTGTAGCCGGTTTTCCAGGTTATGAGTACGGTGCTCTGATTGATTGCACTTCTTATGAAAGAGGTTATGAGGCACACTCAGGAATTGACACACTTGGCCACTGACGAGTCAGGACTTCCTCCCATGACCTGAAACAGCTGTCACAAGGAAGCAGGAAGTCAAGAGAACACACAAGCGATAGCATCCAGGATTCAGTTTGTTTAAACGACCCGCAGGGGCAGGTTTCATGTTGCCTATGTTAGCCATATATTAAAATTGCTGACCGGCAACAGTTGATATTGACAAATATTATCAATCATACGTCAATATATCAAATCATCAGTCATATCAATCAGAGGTGGAAAACTCCGCTTCCGAAAGTAGAAGTACCAACCATGTATTTGCTCCACCCATGCACTAAACCAGCTGATTCTAATTAGCACAGCACTTCAGCCAGGTAGGAGAACTAATTAGTGAAATCAGCTGGTTTAGTCCACGGGTGGAGCAAAGACATGGTTAGGCTTCTGCTTTCTGAAGCCGGGTTTTCCACCTCTGATATCAATCATATCAAACACATACTTGTTAAAAGTGCTATGTTCCCCAGCATTTTTATGGGGGGAGGGGGTCACGCTATTACCGCCAGTTTCCCCTCCTCCGCCGAACGGGCGCCCTGACCGCCCATAGGAGGCGCTAGTGCAGTGACCAGGACACATACCCACATCCGGCTTCCCACCCGCAGACATGGCCAATTTTGTCTGTTGGGAGGCCCGACCAAGCCGGAGGTAACACGGGATTCGAACCGCCGGTCCTCGTGCTGGTAGGCAACGGATAGACCACCACGCCACACAGACGCCGCTGTTCCCCAGCATATTTTGAATATTTGTCCAGATCCACGTGAAAATGATTGCCGTTGAGTCTTTAAGAACACGAGGCTTGTCGGTATCCTGATGGACTCATTACCATAGCAAGGATGTCTGTTTCCAAAACCATATTTATCATCCGCTTTCATTGGATCCCTGTTTTTTTTTTTTTTTTTGTCAGTCCTATCGGGCTTTGTTTGAGAACCTAAAGTGCCTTCTGGCCCTGCACGTTGCCACTTGTTCCATCCACTCATTCCTCTGAAGAAATAACCATAAAAAGGTATTGTGAAGTGGGAAAGTACGACTCCAGAAAACAAGCATCTCGGTGAGTTCACCAGTTTCTGATAGGGGGTGAGGATTTCTCATGTATGACTCAGAACTGTGGGTCTTCTCCCCTCCCCCCCCACCCCTCGTCCACGTAAAATAACAGAAACGTTTTCCAAACAAAGCAGCGTCGCCACCAAGTTTCGATGGACTGTTCAGCAATCCTTTTATAGGTAGTGACTTAGGTGAATTATGTAAGCGTGTTCGCAGTCCCGAGCATCAGCATTCGACCCTGGCAAGTTTTTGCCTTCATAAGGCGTTTCACAAGCTCCGCTTTGGATTGATAAAATCACCAAATTAAAAGATGTAATAGTTCATTCCTTAAGGTCTTGGGCTCAACAGAGTTCAGGGAGCATTACGTCCTGGCCTCTTGCTGTAAGTCAAGCTCACCCTGTAGAACAGGAGTGCCTAACACCAGGCCTCGAGGGCCGCAGTGTCTGCAGGTATTTGTTGCAACCATGCACTACACCACCTGATTTAACTAATTAGCTCACCTCTTGGACCAAGGGGGGAAAGGAATTGGTTAAATCAGGTGGTATAGTGCATGGTTGCAACAAATACCTGCAGACACGGTGGCCCTCGAGGCCTGGAGTTGGGCACCCCTGCTGTAGAAGATGTAGATGTTCAGTAGACTACTCTTTGGACTGGGTTCACGAGCCAAAGATCACTAAATCTATCCTGAAATTTGAAAGAAATATAAGAGTGATCTCTTCTTTACAAATCATGCAAAAGACTAGAAGGCTCCCTACATATGTTCGGATGCAGTGGTAGTATCGTAGGGGATGGACTATTCCACAGTGAACAGACTATTTCTGTTTGCCCCATAACCACCACACACGTGTGCACATGTTTCCTGCAGTAGCAGGAAATTAAATGCCGTACATCCCTTTGCCCTCTTTCCACCTTGAGTGCCATGCCTGTTGTCGTGTAATATGAATTGTTAGGGATGCTTTTGTCATCGTGGGATGTATGATTAAAATAATATATGATCGGCGGTTCGAATCCCCGTGTCTGCATGGGTTTCCTCTTCAGTGTTCCGGTTTCCTCCCACAGTCCGAAGACGTGTAGGTCAGGTGAATCGGCCGTACTAAATTGTCCCTAGGTGTGAATGTGTCGGCCCTGTGATGGGCTGGCGACCTGTCCAGGGTGTTTCCCCACCTTCCGCACAATGACTGCTGGGATAGGCTCCAGCATTCCGCGACCCTGATTAGGATAAGCAGCTTGGAAAATGGATGGATGGATGGGTCGAATCCTTGTGTTACCTCTGGCTTGGTTTGGGCATCCCTACTGACACAATTGGCCGTGTCTGCTGGTGGGAAGCCGGATGTGGGTAAGTGTCCTGGTTGCTGCACTAGCACCTCCTCTGGTCAGTTGGGGCGCCTGTTTGGAGGGGGAGGGGGAATGGGGGGGGCGGGGAATAGCGTGATCCTCCCACGTGCTACGCCCCCCCTGGTGAAACTCCTCACTGTCAGGTGAAAAGAAGTGGCTGGTGACTCCACATGTATGGGAGGAGGCATGTGGTAGTCTGCAGCCCTCCCCGGATCGGCAGAGGGGGTGGAGCAGCGACCGAGACGGCTCGGAAGGGTGGGGTAATTGGCCAGGTACAATTGGGGGGGGGGGGGGGGGATGTTATAGCAGGTATTCATTCTCATAATTTAGATTAATCATATTTTATTTCTGCAACATTTATCATAATTGGTCACAACTTCCGTATTCTTAACAGTAATAATAGAGTTAGTAGCTAGTAATAATTAATAGTAATAATATAGTTAGTAGTTAGTAATAATATAGTTAATAATGAGTATCATAACAGGGCTGTCTTTAACAGATTTGCAGCACGCACCAGACAATATGTATTTCTCCATCGCTTGACGTTTGCAGTCGAAGGTCAAGCGGTGGGGGGTGGAAGTCATGTATTTTGTAGTCGGAGCGCTGTTATTTTAGGTGTAGGAGGGCTTGGTGCGGTCAAGGTGAAGAACCGACATGCACACTCACACACATCCAGAAACAAGTCGATTTCCTGTGTAATATTTCAGAGCCATATAGTTGAAGCGGGCAAAAAAGAGTCCCTGGTCTGTGTAGGTTTATGTGGCCCAGCAGGTGGTTGTGGGGCCGACGGGTTTGTGCGCTGTGATTTATGCAAACTCCGTCGTCGTTACGGGCGAGGATTTCTGGGAGTGGGACCATTTATTCTACTTTGCAACGTGCCACTCGTTATTTCATCCCCTTATTTCCTCGCCTCTTTTTCTTCTTCCTGTTCTCCCTCTTCTTTCGCCGCCACCATTCTCTGTGCTCCCTCTCTTCGTTGTTGCTCAAAACCTCCGTTCCTCAAAGCTTCGAGCTAATACATGTAGAAACCTATATGTGCTGAATTAACCTTTGCCCTCTCGCTGTAGGGGGTACCAGGGGGACCACATTGACTTTCCCCGCTCACACGCTACCCCACCTAAGTAAACATGCCTCCGTCGAACTACTACCCCCCCAACCCACCCTCGTCCAGCTCCAGGGGTGTCCGCGGACTGAGTGTTGTTGGTGTGCTAGCTGTGTGAGACGGCTCCGTGGAAAAGCCCCTGACATAGCGTGGGGGTTCGCCGACATTGCACACACACATAATAAGTTTTATTGCCGCTGTCAGCTGGGGTTGGGTTTTTAAGCGAGCTGGCAGTTGTGGAACCCGTCTGTTTGCAGCCGTGTGTAGATCTCCGCTCTCTGAGCTCATGCCCTTTGTGTGTCATAGTAAACACAGAGCCATTACTGGGGGTTGGAAAACGTTCAAGCGGCGTGGGGCCAAGGCGGAGACCTCCACTTAAACAAGAAAAGGGGGGGGGGGAAAGGATGAAGATTAGAGTACTTAATATCTGTTTCTCTCTTGCGCTCCTTCGCTACTCTTCCTCCTGCTATCCCACACCCTCTGAGTGGAGTGGCTAGAGGTTATGCGAGCGTCTCGGTGCGGCGCTCAGCCAGACAGCTCAGGGGATTTCTTGTCTTTGAGCGGAGCTGGCTGACATCATTCTCGCTGAGGGGGTGACTTGCACAGGCAGGGTTGGGCTTGGCTGCATGGCCACAGCAGCTAGTTTCTTAGGACTCCAAGCTGAATGACGATGCATTTCCTTTGCTGCGGTCATCGTCGCAGGTTTGGGTGTTTTCTGAAAGCCTATTGTATGGGATTTTCACTGATGACTCACTAATGGGTACCTATCTTTCTTTCTTTTTCTTTTTGCAGCCCTGTGATGGTTTTGGCAAAGTGAGGCAGCGTCTTCAGGGGGAGAGCCACTCCTAAGCAAACTGGCAACACTTGACCGGTCCTCCTATTTGAAGAAGCAACCAGTAGACCAGTCACTGTGGTTTGCATCCAGCTAAGAAAAGTGCGTCAGCCCCTGAATCCTGACTACATCTGAGTAGAGCGGAAAAGCAAAATGGATGGCGTAGATACCCTGCAAAGCTCCACCGTGGAGACCAAAGCTGAGCGAATCGCCCGCTACAAGGCTGAAAGGAGGAGGGAGCTTGCTGAACGCTATGGCAACACAGATGAATTCACCTCCAAATATGTCCGAAGGGACAGGAAAATTGGCGACTCATCCGAGATGGTCTCCTCAACAGTGAAAGAGGAGAAGAAGAAGTTCGAGGATAAGGAGCCAGAGGAGACCCAGACCAGGAGTGGCATCACGGATAAGTTTGCGGAGCTCGACGAACAAGCTGACAGTGAGTCCTCCCAGGACACAGGGGGCAGCATTAACCCAAAAAAAGACTCCACTTTATCCTCAGAATCCAGTTTGGCCTCCACCATGAAGCTCTCCTCTCATTCCAGGTGAGGTTACCCATATTGTCTTTAAAATTATAACCTGCCCACCTTTATCTTTGACGGTTCATGCCGGGTCGGCCCCAGTACTTGGGTTGCTTCATCTGACATATATAGACATGTCCAGAAAAATGAAGCACACATCTGGCCATGGGCGTGATCGCTAGCTTGGTCCAGAGTTGGGCTCTCTCAGGGAGAGTATTTTAAAACTAGATTGCAAATGTTGATCTTGTCAGCAACCAGATAATGACTTCAATAACAACACAGTTTGAATGCTGTGGAAAAGTTAACAGAGGTGTACTTCTTCCATGGAGATCTCAAAACTTTGAACATCACGTCCCCTTGTTAAAGTGACACTTCACTCCTCCCGCACACACCGGCAGGAAACAGGATGAGCATCAAGTGGCATCTTTACAGTATGTCTTTATTTTTGGAAGATGTACATGATAGAATTTTGCGTCCCCACTTGTGTGGAGTTAGCATGTTCTCCCGGTTTTGCGTGGGTTTCCTCTGGATAGTCCGGTTTCTTCCCACAGTCCAAAGACATGCATGTTAGGTGACCTGGAGTCTCTAAAGTTTGCCCATAGGTGTGAATGATGTGTGAGTGACGGGTCACCCTGGACTTGGTCTCCGTGTCTTCTGCCCAACAGCTCCTGGAATGGGCTCCCGCAACCATGAATTGAGTTTAATGGGTATAAATGATGCATAGATGGATATAGTAGAGGGAAAGATAGCGTTGAAGGATGAAGAAGGAGAAACTGGATCTTGTGGAGGCATGTGGCTTGTACATTTGGAAAACCTCGGTGCTATCATGTCATTGAAGTAAATACTACTTCTTACATTCCCAAAATTGGCTGTGTGTGAAGATCAGATGGCTGCCTTTCCCCCCCTTTTTTCGCCTGGGCATGTTTTGCTGTCATGACATACAAGCGGCTTGTTTTGCTTCAGTTTACAGCTGCAGAGAGGAGTGCGAACGTTAAACATGTCAGCGAATAACAAATGGTAACTGTGGGTCTAAGGAGGGATGGGACATGTTTGAAGCCCTCCCATTGGCTGCCAGCAATGTCCTGGGCACTGTACGTGGGAGAAGGGAAACATGTTGTGTCCTGGGATTGGGAATGTTTTCTGCCTTTATCGAGCCGGGGATTCTGCTGAACTCCGACAGCTGGGCTTGTCTGGTCTTGACCGGCAGCCTATGGGGATGACTGAAAAATGGGTCGAGATTGAGGCGGACAGACTTTTTCAAGACTAAGTGAAAGTTTGGGGGGGGGGGGGGACGTTTGAATATGTTTCAGCTCGAGCTCCGTCCGCTTTTTATGTCCTGTGCTTACTGAGGCGAGATAAGCCTGACTGGCAGCCGGTTAGATCGTATCAACCTGCCGGTTTATTAGATTGGAAAAGGCATGTCTTGTGTTGCAAAACCCTCACAAGAATGTGCATGTTGTGTAATAACTCATGGCATATCTTGGCTGTAGTAATTAACAGTGCGTTGCCTAAAATCTGTCATTGCAACAGAGGTCAGGATTTATTTATCTATTTATTTATTTATTTTATCTTTGGCTTCATGTTTTTCCCTGCATTGGTCAAAATGGACTCCTTTTTGGAGGGGGGGGGGGTTCCCCCTTTTTCACCTCAATTGTACTTGGCCAATTACCCCACTCCTCCGAGCCATCCCGGTCGCTGCTCCACCCCCTCTGCCGATCCGGGGAGGGCTGCAGACTACCACATGCCTCCTCCCATACATGTGGAGTCGCCAGCCACTTCTTTTCACCTGACAGTGAGGGGTTTCGCCAAGGGGGAACGTAGCGCATGGGAGGATCACGCTATTCCCCCCCAGTCCCCCCCCCCCCCGAACAGGCACCCTAACCAACCAGGGGAGGCGCTAGTGCAGCGACCAGGACGCATACCCACATCCGGCTTCCCACCCACAGACATGGCCAATTGTGTCTGCAGGGACGCCCGACCAAGCAGGAGGTAACGCGGCGATTCGAACCGCCGATCCCCGTGTTGGTAGGCAACGGAATAGACCGCCACACCACCCGGATGCCAAAACTGACTCCATTTTATGAGGACAGAGGTGAATTATGTATACTAAGCATTGGCTAGTTTGGGGCTATACAGGGAATCCGTGTCCAGCAGGAGTAGGTGTTTTGCACAGTCGTTTCTGTTTTCCTGTGCAATGGTGGCAGTTTTTTTTGGGGGGGGGGGGTTTGAGGGGGTGGAGGTTACAGGGGTTTAGTTCGACCAAAGTTTATAGACTATATTTTCAATTGCAGAGAGCAGGAAGCAGGGCTGACAGGTTGATGTGTTGTCTTTCACGCCTGTCACTTCAGCCCTCTAACCTTGTCAGTCCTGTTGTGACGTTCATTGTGCGTTAGCTGTAGCGACTCGTGTTTTGACTCCCAGGGGCAACACATACAGCTAGATGGAGTCAGGCTGTCTAGACACACGTTACCCGCCAGAAACTGAACTTTGTGTTTCTCGTAAGCAGAAATCTCTGGGTTTTATTGGCCACATTGATATGTGTTGGCATTACAAAGAATGCAGTTGAGCTAGCTGATACTCCAGTTAATATGGGGTTGTAGTTTGTTTATCTAAATTATTAAAGAAGTAATGATGTAATGCGTGTAATAATCTGAAACAGTTTGCCAGGTTGCATACATAGATATCCCAGCATGTTCCGTACATATGCACAGCACATGCTGGAGATGTGTCGCTGCAGACGGTAACACATTTTAATCAGATTATTTCTGTTGCCTTTAGTTCTACTTGACTTTCCTCCTGAACGACAGCAGAAGACTCCAGAAGGTTATCTGTGCTGCACGAACTGCTCTGGAGACCCGATTCTGCCATTTTCCTGGAACTTTGCATGATTACTGCATTATTGCAAGGCATGGCTGAGTGATAGAGCTGAAAAAGTAATGACGCTAAGATATTTCAATCTAGTTGGTATCGATAATTATTGATAGTTTTTAATGACCTATATTTAATAAAGACCAGGCAAAAATGGTTGACTTTAACCTTGCTTTGAATTTAACCACCACGTTGTTCTGATATTGGGAAAAAAAACTGCCATAGTGATGAGCTGTCCTCTATTTATTTATTTATTTATTTATTTAGCATTTCCCCCCTTTTCTCTCCATTGTATCCGGCCAATTACCACACTCCCAGTCGCTGCTCCACCCCCTCTGCCGATCCGGGGAGGGCTGCAGACTACCATGTGCCTCCTCCGATACATGTGGAGTCGCCAGCCGCTTCTTTTCACCTGACAGTGAGGAGTTTCGCCATGGGAACGTAGCGCGTGGGTGGATCGCGCTATTCCTCCCCAGTTCCCCCTCCCACCCAAACAGGCGCCCCGACTGACCAGAGGAGGCGCTAGTGCAGCAACCAGGACACATACCCACATCCGGCTTCCCACCGGCAGACACGGCCAATTGTATCTGTAGGGGACACCCGACCAAGCCGGAGGTAACGCGGGGATTGGATCGGCGATGTTAAATGATTGGCTGTTTGCATGTCACATGTGGCATGATCCATCACTCAGATGAAGATGAAACGTTTCTCTCAGTAAACCTTGTGTCCAGATGAACTGGTTCAACTTCCTGTGGTTTCCTCACCTGGATCATTGAGCATGCATCAAGACAAACCTAATGTAGCGCGAATTCAGGGGGCAGCCGGGAATCGAACCTGGGTTCCCCGCACCATGGGCGATTGCGCTAACCAGTCAACTAAAGGGTCCGACCCGTTAGCCAAGGGCTAGTGAATCTACACATCCACGGTCGTTACACTACCCCACTCCTTCCCAACTCCCTCATGCCTCTGAGCGCATACGCAATCCCACCGCTGCCACCAATGTAGCGAGAATTCAGGGGGCAGCCGGGAATCGAACCCGGGTTCCCCGTGCCATGGCTGACTGCGCTAATCAGTCAACTAAAGGGTTCGAGTCGTTAGCCAAGGGCTAGCGAGGCTACACATCCATGGTCATTACACTATGGTCAGCTAAGCTAGCATCTGGGGCAGTCCAGTAGGCTACATCCAGCTGACAGCCAACTTACAAACACACAACTTAAGATCCTGAAGTCCGATGACTAAAACCTGTTGCCCTGTTAAAACAAATGGGTAAAACAATGGGGATCTAAAAGTGTAACGCCAAAATGTGGTTTGAAAACGGGATAAAAATGTGAATTTTGACAGAGCTTCTGATGGACAGCGAGACACGGAATGTCTTAGACATGAGTAGTGCTCCACTCGACAAAGCGGTCTCAGTTTGCCAGTCTCTCGAGTCGTCAGACCAGAATAGCAACAGGGAAACTGTTGCCGTTCCTCCCAGTGATAATGGAAGCACGTCTGTCAGCGGCAGGGTTATCTGCCACAGCAGAGGCATCCTGCCCTCGTCAATTCAACCATCAAAAGAATGAACTCCAAAATGCCATTCATGCTCATAACTGTTTCCTAAAATTCATATGCGGTTATTCAGGGAATGCCGCTCCACGCCTACCTCGAGGCTCTTCCTCTGTGTAGGCTCATTGAAATGAACCACAAGTCGAAAGCCCTCCAGCTGTGAACCGGGGCCTGGATAGGAGTCAAGATTTGATTGTTGGCGTGGCCAAGGCTGCGTGCTGCTAAAAGAAGCTTACCCCGCTGTACGAACAGCTACACCTTTTTGCGGGGTCGAGCGGTCAACTAAGAATCGGAACAGTACCGACGTTACCGCCGAAACCAGGCCTCCGCGTGGCTGCGCTTATCGGATGCAGAAATCCTCTTTAAACTATACACAGTTACACAGGAGGGCTACCTCCTGTGTAACTGTACTGCCCCTCTTTTACACTAACACATTTCTTCCCCGTCTCGCTGCACATTAATATTGTTCCTCTCTCCCCCTGTCCGTGGGTTCAAACCCAACGTATGACATAATATTAGACAGCACCAGAGACAGCAGTTTACTGCGTGTCTAAGTGCATGATGAATGACTCTCTCGCATGATGTTGGCTGCTTGTTTGGCTTTTCTCTCTCCCTCCACCCCCCCCCCCCCAGCCCTTAACTCTCCGTTGTGCTCTCATTCTTTTACTTTTCCTCCCTCTCTCTCTCTCCCCCCCGCTGGATCATTCCCTCTCTGTTTTCCCTTTGTTTTTCACTCCATTTCTTTTTTTCATCATCCCCCAATTAGTTGTGACACCAGCGTGGAGCCGATGCGTGTGGCCCCTCCCCCCGAGCCTCCAGTCGGGGCGGTGGCGGGATCGACTAAGCGTCGCCGGGCCCTGCGTTTGCTCGGCGAGCTGTCGGAGGGGGGTTCCCTGACCTCCAGGCGTTTCGAGACCCGGGCGGTGTCGGCCGTGGAGGTGGCCCGGAGCCAGCGGTGAGGCCTGCCGAGGGGCCTTCTGTAGAGCCTAGTCGTCCAGACCCAGTCTGCTGTAGCGATGAAATGTGCTGTAGCATGGGGGCCGCGCTCACCTCAAAAGCTGATTATGGCTTAGAATAGCTTTGTCTTGTTCCGCGGTTAAGGTAGTGTGGCTTTGTGTGTCGTTGCCTGTGATGTGGTGACGGTGATGTGGCTTGTTCATTACTAGATGCTGTGTTTGGAGGTTGTGTAAGCAGATGCGTGTCCTTGCGGGATGTGCACATTTGGCAGTTGTTTGGCTGGGTAATCCGAGTCCACCTGTCTGTATTTGAACCCTTGAGCAGACTGCTCAAAGACAGAGCAGCCTCAGAACGATGTGATCCTCCATCATCTCCCATTACGCCCGACCCCAGACCTCCTACAGTAAACCTTAGCACAGCATTTTCAGTCGCGCTCATCTCTGCGAAGCCTGACTCAGGCCTGGACATTTGAGCCCCACTCAGAGCTCCGAAAGTCCAAGATGCGTAGTCCGGATTTTGCTCATAAAATAACGACTCAAAGATGGTGAACCCGACCCAAGCATTCCAGCGGGAAACTGAGTCTGACTCAACCCGGGCCCGCTGAGTTCAAGCTCTACCGCCCCGTCGGGGATCCCCCCCCGTTCTGTGACCCTTGACCCCTTCCAGCTGCCTGCCGCAACTCTCTTCCATTGTGTTTTTGAAAAGAGCCCCCTTTCCCCTCCTTCTGTTACATCACTGCCACAACCCCTCCCCACCCCACCCACCCCGCTGCCCGACCCCAGGCAGCTGCTCTCCCCGTCCATATTTAACGCCTGTTACTTAGAGATGAATGGCCATCTTCAGATGCTGCACAAGCGCTGCTGTTATATGAGGGCCGGCATGGGGCAGGGAGGGCAGCAGGGAAGGCAGGGGTAGATGTAGTACGATGCTCGTCCTGCGAGGGGTGGTAAGTAGCCTTCTGCTTTGTTATGAGTGTCAATGTTTAGTTTTATAGTCCTTATCTTTGGTTATCCTTGGTTATCCTGTCCCATGTCTTGTCAGTTGTACATGTGCACACTCGGCCCTGTGACCGGCCCACATCTGCACTCTTGCTCTTACTAGTGTTGAAGCCGTGTGTCGTTTTTTTTTGTTCTTTTCCTTCAGTCACTCGGACTGTGACCTCATTTGTCTCTCTGTCTCTGCCCTCCCTCCCCCACCCCTCCCCCCCCCCACCCCTCCCTTGCAGACTGCTGGAAACCGTCAGCCCGGAGGAGCCAAAGGGTAAGGAGTCTCTATTTAACTGCACTTCAGATACTCTTGTGGTACACTCCTCTGCTGGCCCGCTCCTTGTAGTTCATCATATCTCCATGTGCTGGCGCCATGTGGGGCTTGTTGCCCATGTCAGAAAACCCTCCTGGGATTTAGATGTAGTGGCCCCAGTAATATTTGCTGTTACTGAGGTAGCATATCACATGACATGGTTAAGCTACATAAAAAAAAAGGTTATAAAAGGTTATAAATGCTGTTGCAAGGACAGTGCTTTCCACTCATATGTTGGGATGTTTAATTTGAAAGAGAACTTGATTTAATTGTTACTATTTATGATAACAATTGTAATGACCTGTTAGGGTTAACAGTGTAACGAATTCAGGGGGCAGCTGGGACGCGAACCCGGATCACCTGCACCATGGGCGACTGCGCTAGCCAGTCAACTATAGGGTCCGGCCCTTTAGTTGAGCTTGTATTGTAATTATCTGTTAATGCCCCCTCCTCCTTCATCCGTTTCCGTCTGCGGATGTCTCTCGTTGTTCTAACACTCACTCCGTACTGACAGGCGAATTCACACAGAATGGATTGTGGCCGCTGGGCGCACCATGAATTGCGCATCACTTGCAACCGCCATCTGCCCCGTCTCAAGGTCCAAATTCACAAAACCACTGGTGGACGAGGGGGCAGGGGGCAATTGCCCCCCCCCCTGGTGCCCCCATGTTTGAAAAAACAACCCAAAAGTGCCTGCTTGGATGCCCCTATGGTAGATAAAACATGATGAAATGCTCTCTGTGGTGGCCTAATGTGCAAGCCAGCGTAACACAGGGCCCTCTGGGGTGTCTTGTCAGTGGAGAAAACATGATCCATTGCTTTAATGGCTGCCCTTCGGGTGGACCATAAACGCATCATGACTTTGTGCGTGCTAGTGCTTTTTGAATGTTCTGGCCCCCTGCCCCTCGCACGGCCTGGGTCCACCGCTGCAGAACAGGCCTCGCGCTAATGATAGTACAGCGCAAACACGTCCATGAAAGTTTGCAGCTGAGAGCAATTTGCCCTTTTTTGTGTCTGATTGCAGTTATCCATGTGCCAAAGTATAGATGGTGGCTTTGTGGCAAGAACACGGTAGGAGGGTTCAATGCCATCCTTGATGTCATGAAGTGTAGTGAAAATGGTTAGACCTGGCAACCTGGATCTGTGAATGATTTCAGTCTCAGTTGAAGCAAAAAATGATACTCTCCCTCGAAATATCCGCTCTCGAGCACCCCTGGCATGAAGATGCCCTCGCCTGGCTACAGTCCCTGCTGCCATGAGCAGTCACCACCCATGTGAGTTACCATCATCTCTGTGTGTGGTGAGTAGCGCTGGTGTTGTGCAATTTTTTATTTTGATATACTCTATTGCTCCCCAAAGGGAAATTCTGCTCTGCATGTAACCCATCCTAGCCGTGTAGCTAGCAGCAGTGGGCAGCCGCTGTGCAGCACCCGGGGACCAACTCCCGTTCGTCTTGCCATGCCTCGGTCAGGGGCACAGACAGGACTATTAACCCTACCATGCATGTCTTTTTGATGGTGGGGGAAACCGGAGCACCCGGAGAAAACCCGCCACAGATACGGGGAGAACGTGCACACGCCACACAGAGGACGACCTGGGATGACCCCCAAGGTTGGACAACCCCGGGGTTCCAACCCAGGACCTTCTTGCTGTGAGACGACAGCGCTAACCACTGCGCCACCATACCGCCCCTAAATGAGGCTCATTTGCATAGAAAGGGACCAATTTGACGCCAAATGTATGCATATTACCTAATGTAAATATGTGCAAATGGCGCCGGAGCAGCGAGACGCTATTTGCTTGGCACACTTCGCCCTTTGCGGGTGCTTTGAGGTTGAGCGGCCGCAAAAGCCGCGCAATTCTTCTTGTGAATTCGCCAGCGAGTGTTTTGCCAGTGGTTTGTTATTTGGGCTGCATTAACTCTGCGCTTTCCCTCGTGCCTCTCGCCGCTCGACCGACCAATCGCGTAACTTCATCGACGTTGTTGGTCACCTGACCCAGCGGCCCAATCGTGTAAAACATGACCACTCAGTCAGCGGCGTTCGCGTTTGTAGGACCGGCCCGCCGGTCCGGTCCAGTCAAAAAGGGCTTTTCGATACTCTGCGCCTGAGGTGGAATCGAACAGAATGACAAAGGCTGCAGCCGTCCTTGGCCCAGTTTTGATCGGCACTTGATTTAAAGTGAATGTCCGGCCTCGGGATTGTTTCATGTGGCGGACAAGGTGAGGGTAGTGCTGGCTGTGGGTGTCGATGCTTTGGCACGTACTTCAGCTTTAATCTGAGATCGACTTCTTTTGGGTGAATGGTTCATTGCTCGATTGGTAATGCCTAGGATTGTCACAGGGGGGGGGGGAGCGTTCGCCGACTTGTCCTCATTCAAATATACTGAAGCGAAGGAAAAGCGACGTGTCCGGCTCTTTCTCGTCGTTATGAGGATACCCATCCTTATGGTAGGTGCAGGTGAAAGTTTGTCCACAGTTGTGTGTATGTCGTTGACATGTATCCATGGTAAATGTCGCAGGCATCGCGAAAAATATGCCATCGTCAATAACACGCGGCAACTGTCAAAACCGGAAGTCAGTGGACTACAGTTACACACAGAGCGAATTGTACTGCACTGTATTGTGGTGCTACGAATTTGTTTCAGCGAAGGAAAAGCGGCGTGTCCGTCTTTCTCCTCGTTTTTCCTTTTTAAGGGTACAACGCGTGTTCTCAAATAAACACCGAGCAGGGTTGTTGAGCTCACCACTTCACCACTGACACGGGACAAATGTCGACGCTTGTTCTGGCACAGAGAGGAGGAAATGGGTTGTGTATGAACCGACTTGACTGGCTGACTGGCTGCCGGCCTGCCACCTGGGCCCACAGCCTGCATATCCCTTTATCTGTCTGCCTACCTGCCTTCCAGTCTGTCTGTCTGTCTGTCTGTCTGTCTGCTGGGCTGGTGGCTTTACCGTCCGGCTACCTGCGCGCTCTTCGTCGCGTCCACCTTGTAGCGAGTAAGAGAGAAGCGTCTCTGGGAGGACGAGGTGAAGAGCAAAATGGCAAGGACAGCTTGCAGCAAATATGAATGGCTGTTGCGCACGAGGTGGTGTAACATGTCTTTCTTGCTCAACGATGTAAACGGCTTCTTCTCCGTGCTCTGTTTAAAGCAGGAAGTGAGGCAAGAACCCGCCGCGATGGCTTTCAAGGGGGCTGCTCTGTTTAGTAGAACCATGGCTTGAAAATAGTGCACATTTCAATTCCTGTTCGGTTGCCAGTGTGTCGACCTTATTTCAAGTAACTGTGCAGGAGGCCCAGCGGGGTAATATGGTGGAGTAGCAGAGCTTGTCAGCCTTAATTGAAACCATGATGTTATAGGTACACGGCATCTTGCCTCCGTCCCCTCAGCGAGCGCTACACGCCGTTACAGACTTCTCTGGAAAAACAAATGAAACGAAACACGCCTTCAACAAAGCTTGAAAGAAAACACTTTGTGTGAGATGTCAGGGGTCGGGGTAGGCTGCCTCAAGCGAAAGTGAAGGCCATGTTTGTTTTTTACAGCGGCGCAGTTATTTGGGGTAGAATGAGCGAGGTGTAAAGTCTCAAAAATCTCGTGCAAGAAGGCCAAAGGTGTGTTGCTGTTGTGAGGGACGCAAAACGTGGTAGACACAACAGCGAAGTAACGCGGTTGTTTCCCCTGAACGGTAGATTCCAGACGAGGTTTGTTTTCTTTTTGTCAGCTGAGTAAAGTAAATACAAACACAGACAGACTTGGCTCTCCCATTTTGGAAAAGAGAAAAAAGGTGGAGCGGAACGATCAGCGGCCAGATGTATGAAACTGTATCTTCAGGTGTAGGAATCTGTGTACACACACATTTGATGGCCAGCGGGCTTCTGACCACGCCCACAATTTACTATAAATGGTTTCAGACACACCCCAACTTCCTGTTTTGAGGGCCAGCAGGCTTCTGACCACACCCACAATTCACTATAAATGGTTTCAGACACACACCCCAGCTGCCTGATTTGATGGCCAGCGGGCTTCTGACCACGCCCACAATTTACTATAAATTGTTTCAGACACACCCCAACTTCCTGTTTTGAGGGCCAGCAGGCTTCTGACCACGCCCATAATTCACTATAAATGGTTTCAGACACACACCCCAGCTGCCTGATTTGATGGCCAGCAGGCTTCTGACCACGCCCACAATTTACTATAAATTGTTTCAGACACACCCCAACTTCCTGTTTTGAGGGCCAGCGGGCTTCTGACCACGCCCACAATTTACTATAAATGGCTTCAGACACCCCCCCCCCCCGCCCCAACCACCTGGTTTGCGCAAGTATGAAGGGCCAGTTTAGTTTTGAGGCGAAATGGCGGAAGTAATTGAAGAAGTGCAATTTTGTCAACTGTGAAGGGGAAATAATGGTTGACCAAACTGACAGAAGAAGACGTGTATTATTTGGAGGCCTAAGCTGCGGCATGACCAACATCATGAAACAAGTTTTAATGGCAGGAAGTCATTAGTTCTGAGCCACGGGAGTCTGGAGGAGATTAAAAACAAGTCCCAACTGAAGGTGTCGGTTATTCCTACTCCCCAATAATACAGAATGATCGGTTTATATAAAGGCCATGCACCATTTGTTTATTTATATAGAGATCATCGTAGTTGTTAAAGTGCTTGGTGGAAAAACATATTAACTCAAGATTGAATGAAAGTAATGCTTGTCAAAAAAAAAAAAAAGGCTGGTAACCAATCATGCATCACTGTGTCATCATAGTGAAGGGTTTTTTGTTGTTGTTTGGATTCTTCCCCTTTTTTCTCCCCTGATGTACTCGGCCAATATGGGATATATTGTGGGATATGGGATATATTGGATATACTGGGGTGAAGTACAGTATTGGCTAATATGGCTAATATTGTACTTGACCCCACTCTTCAGGGTCGTCCCAGTCGCTGCTCCGCCCCTTCGGCTGATCCGGGGAGGGCTGCAGACTCCCACATGCCTCCTCCTATACATGTGGAGTCACCAGCCGCTTCTTTTCACCTGACAGTGAGGAGTTTCACCAGGGGGATGAAGCGCGTGGGAGGATCACGCTATTCCCCCAAGTTCCCCCTCCCCCCCGAACAGGCGCCTCGACTGCCCAGAGGAGGCGCTGGTGCAGCGACCAGGACACACACCTACATCCGGCTTCCCACCTGCAGACACGGCCAATTGTGTCTGTAGGAACGCCCAATCTAGCCGGAGGTAACACGGGGATTCAAACCGGCGATCCCCGTGTTGGTAGGCAACGGAATAGACCGCTACACTACCCGGACGCCTCCGAGTGGAGGTGGGGTAAACAGACTACCGGCCCTGCTGTACCAGGCAGGAGGTGGGGTAAGCAGACTGCCGGCCCTGCTCTACCAGGCAGGAGGTGGGGTAAGCAGACTACCGGCCCTGTTGTACCAGGCAGGAGGTGGGGTAAGCAGACTACCGGCCCTGCTGTACCAGGCAGGAGGTGGGGTAAGCAGACTACCGGCCCTGCTGTACCAGGCAGGAGGTGGGGTAAGCAGACTACCGGTGGTGGATGCAGGATGATGTCACATGGCTTGGACGGACGTCACAACCAAAAGAGCACTCCGAGTCCACCGTCTGCTTAATGTCTCCCCATCAGTCGGATCCTGCTGAGTCTTAGTCAGGGTCCTTGGATTATGCAAATGTATTGGTCTATTCCGTTGCAACACGAGGATCGCCAGTTCAAATCCCCGTGTTACCTCCGGCTCGGTGTGGGTATGTGTCCTGGTCGCTACGCTAGCACCTCCTCTGGTCGATCGGAGCGCTTGTTCGGAGGGGGGGGGACTGGGGGGGTAGCGTGATCCTCCCACGCGCTACATCCCCCCGGTGAAACTCCTCACCGTCAGGTGAAAGGAGGCGGAGGCATGTGGTAATCTGCAGCCCTCCCTGGGATCGGCAGAGGGGGTGCGGCAGCGACCGGGACGGCTCGGAAAAGTGGGGTAATTGGGGAGAAAATGGGGGGGGAAATCCCCCCAAAAAGAAAAAAAATTGGTTTCTTCGTCAGAAGGGGGGGGGGGTGAAGGGAAGACATCCCTTTTGGATTTTTGTCGTTTTTCCATCCGAGAGACGGTATTTTGGGTTGAGACATTGCATCGTCATGACGACAAAACAAGATTTGCGGAACATCATACCGACTCCTCGCTGTTATAGATCACCGTAAATGTGATTACGCGTTTCCCCCTTTGCTCGGGCGGGAAGAAAACAGCTCGCGGAGGCGGGGGGCTTATCTGGTAATTCACAACAGGTTTCTGAAATGTACAGTTTGTACAGTGAATTATGCACTTTCTGTCTTTTCCGTGCCGCTCTCTTTCTCTTTCCCCTTCTCTTTGCCTCTCACACACACATGCCTGCTAACCTTGCCCGTCATCTAAAAAAACCCATGATCTCACTACTTTAACGCTCGCTGAACGATGGAGCCCAACACACTTCTCCATCCTCAGAATCCGTTGCGGCCCATGGGCTCTGTGAACTCGTTCCGAGGCCGAGAGCTCTTGGGTTTCTCAGGGGGTGCCTTGGTGTCCACCCACGCGCCTTTCTTGGCATCGCCATTGAAAGAAATAGGGTCAATAAATGTACGTGCTCTAACTTGTGGCATGTTTGTCCCGTACTTACACAATTTATCTGTGTTAGACTCGAAGGGTACGTCTCTGGTGAGAGCAGGTGGTCTGTGGGCAGTACTTTCCTTTACGTGAGTGAGTGAGTGAGTGAGTGAGTGAGTGAGTGAGTGAGTGAATTAATGAGTGAGTGAGTGACCAAGTGAGTGAGTGAGTGGGTGAGTGATCAAGTGACCGAGTGAGTGACTGAGTGGGTGAGTGACTGAGTGAGTGATCAAGTGACCGAGTGAGTGACTGAGTGAGTGATCAAGTGACCTGAGTATATGACCAAGTGAGTGAGTGAGTGAGTGACAGAGTGAGTGATCAAGTGACTGAGTGAGTCAGTGAGTGACAGAGTAAGTGAATGAATGAGTGAGTGACAGAGTGAGTGAATGAGTGACCAGGTGAGTGGGTGAGTGACTGAATGACTGAGTGAGTGAGCGACCGACCAAGTGAGTGAGTGAATGACTTAGTGAGTGAGGGACTGAGTGAATGACCTAGTGACTGAGTGAGCGAGCAAGCGACCGAGTGAGTGAGTGAATAACTTAGTGACTGAGGGAGTGAGTGAGTGACTGAGTGAGTGAGCGACCGAGTGAGTGACTGAATGAGCGACCGAGTGAGTGAGTATGCCTACGTGAATTGAGTTGCATAAGAGACTGTTAATTACTGTTACGATGTCAACCTCGGTGCTTATATAAGCGAGCACTCTGTCCTTACGCCAAGCTGTAAGGCTGTGGGTGGAGGGCTCTGGGTGGAAGGCTGTGGGTGGAGGGCTGTGGTTGGCAGGTGTATCACTTCACCATCTCCCAAACCATAAACGGCGTTCTGTTGTAGAAACCAAACCCAGACCGTCTTGTACTCTCAACCTTCATTCCAAAGGTGACTCCTGATTGCACATGCTAGCTAATGGCGTACACGGCGAGCGCCGCACAAATGAAGGAAGGTGGACGGCGACTTCTCACGTACGCTGGTTAACCTTCGGTGTGCACGTGTTTGTGTTTTTCAGTTGGCGGGAAGGCCGCTGACCCGGCTGGTGGCAGTGCAACCCCCAAGATGTCTCGATTCAAGGTAGGATATGTTATGTTGGCCACCAATTTTTTAGTTTTTATGTGCACACAAGTGTGACTCTTGCATAAGTGTGCGTCGACCTTTGGTTCGCTGTGTGTACGCGCGTTCAAGGATCCGTACGTATAACCGCACACATCACCAAACATTGAACCGCCCCCCCCTCCCTTTTCTCCCCAATTGTTCTTGGCCAATTACCCCACTCTTACCTCACCGTCCCGGTTGCTGCTCCACCCCTTCTGCTGATCCGGGGAGGGCTGCAGACTACCACATGCCTCCTCCCATACATGTGGAGTCACCAGGCGCCTTTTTGTCCCCTGACAGTGAGGCGTTTCGCCAGGGGGACGTAGCATGTGGGAGGATCACGCTATCCCCCCCCCCCCTCCGAACAGGTGCCGCGACCGACCAGAGGAGGCGCTAGTGCAGCAACCAGGACACATACCCACATCCGGCTTCCCACCCACAGACACGGCCAATTGTGTCTGTAGGGACGCCCCACCAAGCCGGAGGCAACACGGAGGATTCGAACCGGCGATCCCCGTGTTGGTAGGCAACGGAATAGACCGCTACGCCACCCGGACGCCCCGAACCGTTTCTGATTGCGCTTCAAAGTTGCACCCAAATTCCAAAGTGATGATCTGGTGACAGTAGGGATGAACTCCGCGTCGGTAAATCTGCCCCGTCTGCGTCTTTAGACACGCCACTTTTCGAATCGACACATCTGCATCTGCCTCGCTCCTCCGCCACTCCCCCGGCGGTTTCCAGCCCTGCCGCTGCGCTCCTCCGTCCCTCCTCCTCTAGCAAGATTACTCCATCTAGAACAGATTGAGCTGTTCCACAGAGCGTTGCACTACCCTGCACCTGGATGTGTGCACGTGCAAACACAGAGCGTCCTTCGAGGGTTTGCACCGCAGTGGAAAATCCAGCCTAGAACGCTGGAGGACTCGTCCAGGACACCAGTTTAAGGATATTACTCCCCAAAGTGTCCCTGCTCTCTCTCTCTCTCTCTCTCTCTCTCTCTCTCTCTCTCTCTCTCTCTCTCTCTCTCTCTCTCTCTCTCTCTCTCTCTCTCTCTCTCTCGCTCTGTCACACATACTTGTGTGTGTGTGTGTCTTTCCCAGGCCGTGGTCGGGTTTCATTGCAGCAGATGTAAATGGCTGTTTGTAGCCCTGCTAACTTGGCCTTTATGGACCAGGAGCCGTGCCAAGACTTGGCCAAGTGAACCCAGATGGCAGCAAGGCGCTCCAGCCAAAACCTGCTGGGAAAACTGGCTCCCACAAAGAGCCTATCACTCCGTCAGTGTTCTTTCTCTCTTTGCCTCTTTCCTTCTCTTTAGTGTAATTAAGAAGGATGTGCCAGTAAAGGATTGGTCAAAGGTCTCTTTTTCTTTGTCTTTCTGTCTTTCTGTCTGTCTTTGTCTTTCTGTCTTTCTATTTGTCTTTCTGTCTGTTTTTGTCTTTCTGTCTTTGTATTTGTCTTTCTGTCTTTGTATTTGTCTTTCTGTCTGTCTTTGTCTTTGTTTTTCTATTTGTCCTTGTGTTTCTGTCTTTCGTTTTGTCTTTCTGTCCATCTTTCTTTCTTTTTCTTTCTTTCTCTTTCTGTCTGTCTTTGTCTTTCTTTCTTTCTTGCTTTGTCTTTTTTGTCTCTGTCTGTCTTTGTCTTTTCGTCTCTTTCTTTCCTGCTTTGTATTTTTTGTCTGTCTGTCTTTGTCTTTCTTTGTTTTTGTCTTTTTGTCTTTGTCTATTGGTCTTTCTGTCTGTGTTTCTATTTGTCTTTCTCTTTGTATTTCTTTGTCTTTCTGTTTTTCTATTTGTCTTTCTGTCTTTCTTTTTCTTTCTTCCTGTCTTTCTGTCTGTCTTTGTCTTTTTGTCTCTTTCTTTCCTGCTTTGTCTTTTTTGTCTGTCTGTCTGTCTTTCTTTGTTTTTGTCTTTATGTCTTTGTCTATTTGTCTTTCTGTCTGTGTTTCTCTTTGTATTTCTTTGTCTTTCTTTTTGTCTTTGTCTTTCTGGTTTTCTATTTGTCTTTCTGTCTTTGTATTTCATTCTGTCTTTCTGTCTGTCTTTGTCTTTGTTTTTCTATTTGTCCTTGTGTTTCTGTCTTTCGTTTTGTCTTTCTGTCCATCTTTCTTTCTTTTTCTTTCTTTCTCTTTCTGTCCGTCTTTGTCTTTTTGTCTTTCTTTCTTTCTTGCTTTGTCTTTTTTGTCTCTGTCTGTCTTTGTCTTTCTTTGTTTTTGTCTTTTTGTCTTTGCCTATTTGTCTTTCTGTCTGTGTTTCTCTTTGTATTTCTCTTTGTATTTCTTTGTCTTTCTGTTTTTCTATTTGTCTTTCTGTCTTTCTTTTTCTTTTTGTCTCTTTCTTTCCTGCTTTGTCTTTTTTGTCTGTCTGTCTTTGTCTTTCTTTGTTTTTGTCTTTCTATTTGTCTTTCCGTCTGTCTTCATCTTTCTGTCTTTCTATTTGTCTTTCTGTCGTTCTTTCCATCTTTGTCTTTCTGTCTGTCTTTGTCTTTCTCTCTTTCTATTTGTCTTTCTGTCTGTCTTCGTCTTTCTGTCTTTCTATTTGTCTTTCTGTCGTTCTTTCCATCTTTGTCTTTCTGTCTGTCTTTGTCTTTCTCTCTTTCTATTTGTCTTTCCGTCTGTCTTCGTCTTTCTGTCTATTTGTCTTTCTGTCGTTCTTTGCGTCTTTCTGTCTTTCTGTCGTTCTTTCCGTCTCTCCGCTCTGGTCATTCACGGTCTCCCTACTGAGAAGAGAAAAGGTAACCTGGGGATGAGAAGTGATCGTCCTCATGTGTGTTTGGCACTCGGCGGTGTCTCCTCCGTAGCGTGCTGTATAGTGAGCCGGTGAGTCAGCCTCTCCAGAGGACACCAGTAGTGGTGAGATCAGCACCTCGCACTTAAAGGGAAACACAGGCCCAAGTGTGCACTTTTCAGTCCTGATGGGGTTGTGTCGAGATACCACAAAGTCAAATAAAGTCAGTCTCAATATCCTGAACAAGAAAATGATCCAACGTCTTAGAAACCTGGCTTTTCCATTGACTGGAGTGTATAGTCTTGGAAAAACACACACACACACACACACACACACACACAGACTCACACAGACTCACAAGAAAGCGTATTAATCAACTTTAAAGGTACAACCTGTAATGGCGTGCACTGTGAAGAGTGCTGTGACGATACGAACTTTCTACTGACAACGAGGAGTATGGTGTCACACCCTCGGCTCAACTCTGTGTGTTTCTTTCAGAAATGGAGGCTGTAGGGGCGGCTTCCCACCCGCAGACACGGCCAATTGTGTCTGTAGGGACGCCCGACCAAGCCGGAGGTAACACGGAGGATTTGAACCGGCGATCCCCGTGTCGGTAGGCAACGGACAGCGTGGCGGTCTCTCCCGTTGCCTCCAAGCACGGTGATCTCCACATCGAATCCCCGCGTTACCTCCGGCTCGGTCGGGCGTCCCCTAGAGACACAACAGGCCGTGTCTGCGGGTGGGAAGCCGGATGTGGGTATGTGTCCTGGTCGCTGCACTAGCGCCTCCTCTGGTCAGTCGGGGCGCCTGTTCAGGAGGGAGGGGGAACTGGGGGGAATAGCGTGATCCTCCCATGCGCTTTTCCCCCGGTGAAACTCCTCACTGTCAGGTGAAAAGAAGTGGCTGGCGACTCCATGTGTATGGGAGGAGACGTGGTAGTCTGCAGCCCTCCCCGGATCAGCAGAGGGGGTGGAGCAGCGACTGGGACGGCTCAGAAGAGTGGGGTAATTGGCTGGATACAATTAGGGAGAAAAAAGGGGGGGGAAATCCCCCCCCCCCAAAAAAAGAAAAAAAGAAATGGAGACTGAGAGCTTCAGACGGAATGGAAAGCGGGGCAGCATCAGCTGGACTCATTCACCAGTAATATGGCGAACACGTGTGCGAAGTCTGACCAAAACAATAGCAGTCATGGGGCGGACAGCCACTCTGCGTCAGTTGCCATCTGTATTTTTAATTCTTTCATGTCAGTCTTTTTTTAAAGAAAATTTAGCGATGAAAAAAAAAAAGGTTGAGGGACAGAGTCCTCGTTTCCTGGTCTTTGCTAGCGTCTCAGCTGGAGGTCCGGTCGTCTCCGCCGGACTTCTCCCGGCAGCTGTGCGGAGCGTTGGTTCACAGAGCGCCTTCTCAAACAGCTGCACGGCTCATGTGCAGAGCTCTGTACGGTTTGGGGAAAGGGATCGAAACTTGGTTAAATCCCCAACCCACATTTAAGACAACTGGTCGCACAATGTTATTATTTTGCAAACGGTTTGTGGTCATGAAGTGTAATCCTGGGCTGCAGAGTGTCTAGTTTCATGCCCGGTTGTGTCTAAGATTGTGTCTGGTTTCGGGGTGTAGACATGGATTCGGGTTTTGAAGTGGGGAATGTGTAAGGAGCTGCTGTTGGCTGAGAGAGAGAGAGGACAGCTTCTGGCTCACCCATTTTGTACCTGGATTTTGTGACTACGGCGTTGACACAATTTGTTCTTTCACCCCTTTCCTCTCGTACTATTTTCAACATCCTCCTCTATCTCCCCCAAACCTTTCCCACAGAGATTGCACAACATTTACTATGTGGAGTCTGCTCTCCCCCCCCCCTTTTTTTTTTTTTTTTTTTTTTGGAGTTTTTGCCCTTTTTTCTCCCCAGTTGTGCTCGGCCAATTACCCTATTTTTCGAGCCGGCCCAGTCACTGCTCCACCCCCTCTGCCGATCCGGGCAGGGCTGCAGACTACCACATGCCTCCTCCGATACACGTGGAGTCGCCAGCTGCTTCTTTTCACCTGATAGTGAGGAGTTTCACCGGGGGGACGTAGCGCAGTTCCCCCTCCCCCTCCGAACAGGCGCCCCGACAGACCAGAGGAGGCGTTAGTGCGACGACCAGGACGCATACCCGCATCTGGCTTCCCACCCGCAGACATGGCCGGTTGTGTCTGTAGGGACGCCCGACTAAGCCGGAGGTAACACGGAGATTCGAACCGGCGGCTCTCGTGTTGGTAGGCAACGGAATAGACCGACACGCTACCCGGACACCCCGAGTCTACTCTCTTTCAATGCCTTTCCACTTCTTTAGTAGCTGAAATGATCTAAACCCTTGTAAAGTAAGCTTTTGTTGGGCGTCCGAGTAGAGTAGCAGTCTATTCCGTTGTCTACCAACATGGGGATCTCCGGTTCGAATCCCCGTGTTACCTCCGGCTTGGTCGGGCGTCCCCACAGACACAATTGGCCGTGTCTGCGGGTGGGAAGCCGGATGTGGGTATGTGTCCTGGTTGCTGCACTAGCGCCTCCTCTGGTCAGTTGGGGCGCCTGTTCGGGGAGGGGGGAACTGGGGTGAATAGCGTGATCCTCCTACATGCTACGTCCCCCTGGTGAAACTCCTCACTGTCAGGTGAAAAGAAGCGGCTGGCGACTCCACATGTATGGGAGGAGGCATGTGGTAGTCTGCAGCCCTCCCCGGATCGGCAGAGGGGGTGGAGCAGCGACCGGGACGGCTCGGATGAGTGGGGTAATTGGCCAGATCCAACTGGGGAGAGAAAAGGTGTGAAACCCCCCCCCCCCAAAAAAAAGAGAAAAGAATACCACAGGAGCGCATTGTGTGTGAACTGCCTTGCTGAAGGGCATCACATTGGGCAGTGATGGAGATATCCGTTCGTTATCCTCGCCCCGCTTTTCACGGCTGGTTTGGGTCCTTTCACGACCCAGCTTGTCTAACCTGCAGGCTACGGCCGCCGCTATCTCTCTGCCCCCCGCAGGATTCGGAGTCAGAGGAGGTAAGCAGCAATTACCGTGCAAGGGACAACGCCCACCTCCAGCCAACTGCTAGCGAGGCGGATACAGCCTTGGGCAGGTAGGTGAGCTGTCTTGTCATTATCATTAGCGGAATGCAATCACAACCGGAATCGCTCGTAACCGAGTTTCGCCGGAGAGCGGAGTAGTCGCGTTACTCGGTTATGTGAGCCGCAATTACATTTGCGGGACGCGATATCGCCGAATGATGTTATTCTCCCCGTAGATCATGCAGCACGGTTAGGTACGCGCATGGTGGAGCCATTAACGGCATTACGAGTCTGGATCCAGCTGGATGTTTCGCCAGTCATGCAATGAGTTTTATTGACTACGGTGCACTGCATATGGCACAATACAAGCGAGTCGAGTCAATTTTATTTGTATAGCCCAATATCACAAATTACAAGCGCGGGGCTTAAAATTATATTGGGCTTTGAACGAAACACAAGTGCGTACGAAAGGGGCTGGCTACTGGGTAAATGGAAGCAAGCGGGTGATTAAAAGGCCAAATCAAAAGCACATTGATGATGATGTAAACCTGTGCAGAGATAAACCTGCAGCAGAGCCCGCCACTGCTGCACAATTACACACACAATTCACGAGCGCAAAGTAAGGTAGCAGCCGTAGAGATGCAAATCAGATTGAAGTCAGTTGTTGTAGCTATGGGAGCCAGGCCGTCTTTAACCTTTTACCCAATCTGGACTGAAAAACAGTCTGCAAGTCTGCGTGGGACCTGCATGTGTCGAGTTTAATGACGTTTATCCGCCATATTATCTCCCGTGGCATCACCGTGCCATGGTGTCATGTGTGAGCGATTGATGCGAGGCACAATTGTTGTGTGTGTAGGGGTGTTGTTTGACTGAATGTGAGTTTGCCTTTTTGTGTGCCTCCCGGAAAGCATGCCAACCCCTGCCCACCCTTAGTCCTTCTGTGGAATTTTAATTCATCGGCAAACCACAGGCTCTCCGATTTCATCATGAGTCAGGAGGCGGACAAGATATGTCCCGATCTCTGCAACCAAACACGTTGTGTCATTATCAGTATGTCTGTGTAATTATCAGTGATTTAATGCCACATCACGCCAACCCCTGATGCTTTCTGTTTCTCTTCAAGACCTGAGTAGAGTTGTGTAGAACGTTATCTTGGTGACTGATCAGTGTATAACCAGATAATGTTTATTATTGTTCATTACATTCATTATCAGCCAATCCCAGAAGGTTGAACTAGTCCATGTGGACACAATGTTTATTGACAGAAACGTTTCGTCAGTCATCTAAGTCGGTGTTTCTCAACCCAGTCCTCAAGGAACCCCTATCCTGCAGATTTTCATTGTAACCCCGCATAGGTAGCCCTGTTTGTACTTACTCAACCAATCATCTCATAGCACTTAATTATGCAAGGTGTGTGAAATCTGACATAATTCATTGCTGATTGGTTGAATAACTACAAACGGGTACCTATTCATAGTTGCAAAGAAAATCTGCAGGATAGGGGGTCCTTGAGGACTGGGTTGGGAAACACTGATCTAAGTGACCTCTGCAGTCTCAACTTACTGCAGGTGTCCCCACCCTTATAAACGATACAGTGGCACAACGACCCAAACCAACGACCAGTTGCATATGCAAATATGGGCGTGACCATGAACTAGAACAACCAAGGTGGTCATTTTGACCGTTACAGATTTTCAAAGTACAGACTTGCCGCTCCCTGAATGCTCTTAAAATTGTATATATTTGCGTGAAAATTAGTTTTAGATCAATTGCACACAAAAAAGTTATCATAAGATCTACCTAAAACAACCATGAGTGGTCAAAATGACGGCGCATAATTTGCGCGTCATCGTGTGCGTCATGTCACTATTTATGACGTGTGTTGGTGGTGTCATTTCCTTCGTGAAGTTCGTTGCTCTGTCCTAGAAACACACTAGCAGAGAAACAGTCTGAACTTGATTTGTGATTATGTCCAAAATGTCTGGTTACAGACACACCATGGCTACCACCGAGGTGCTGCAGTATTTACAGGCGCTGGACAGCGGCCATTTCAAATTGTTTGAAAAATAGTATTAAAGATGTTAAAATGTTAATTTTGGTGTCAGTTAGTTTCATAATAGACATACTAACATATGTAATGCATTAATATCTCCATTGGGTATTTATCTTGACAGAATATAGAGTTTAAATACCACAGGTCATTTCGACCGCCCATGGTCATTCTAGGTAGGAGTGAAATGCCAGTCGCTCTAGAGTTACAATAGCCATGTGTACATAAATCCTCTGTGAATGGTACACATGGCCACACTAGTTAATGGTCACAGCAGTTTGCATATGAAACTGGTAATTGGTTTGGGTCGTTATGCTACTGTATTGTTTATATGGGTGGAGATTATAGCACTGTATTGTTTATATGGGTGGGGATTATAGCACTGTAGTGTTTATAAGTGTGGGGATTATAGTACTGTATTGTTTATGAGGGTGGGGATTATAGTATTGTATTGTTTATAAGGGTGGGGATTATAGTACTGTATTGTTTATAAGGGTGGGGATTATAGTACTGTAGTGTTTATAAGTGTGGGGATTATAGTACTGTAGTGTTTATAAATGTGGGGATTATAGTACTGTATTGTTTGTAAGGGTGGGGATTACAGTACTGTATTGTTTATAAGGATGGGGATTACAGTACTGTATTGTTTATAAGGGTGGGGATTATAGTACTGTAGTGTTTATAAGGGTGGATATTATAGTACTGTAGTGTTTATAAGGGTGGGCATTATGGCACTGTAGTGTTTATAAGGGTGGGGATTATAGTACTGTAGTGTTTATAAGGGTGGGGATTATAGCACTGTAGTGTTTATAAGGGTGGGGATTCTAGTATAGTACTGTAGTGTTTATAAGGGTGGGGATTATGGCACTGTATTGTTTATACTGGTGGGGATACCTGCAGTCAGTTTACACTGAAGAGGTCCTTTAGATGAGTGATGGAACGTTTCTCTCAATAAACAGTGTCCAGATGAACTGATTCTTCTCTCCATCATATGTGACGTTGAATTGTGCTCACATCTAATCTCCGGTAAATTCTTCATCTTCCCCTCTCTCTTTTCTGTCATTTTCTATCCATTTTGTAGCGTTTTTAAGAGCTCTACAAGAAAGGAGACAAAGGAGGACGAAACCATAGGCGAGCCATCATGGAAGGAGCGTGAACATGCTGCCGCTGAGGAAGAGAAGGTCAGATTGTGGTTTGATAAGACTGTTGATGTTTTCAAAAGGGTTTCATACCAAAGACCTAGAACCTGTAAAAGGGAACACCTATAAAACCCATAAAACTTAAAGTAGTTGCGTGATAGTCATTGGTCAGAGAGTCCAAAACAAACTTTACGGCTTCTGAAAAAAGTGTTCTTGTTTGAATCTTAAGGGAAAATTCCTCACCACGAGGCATTGCTTTACAAAGGTGAGTTACGGGGCAGTGAAACAGGAGCATCACAGGGTTCAACAATTCCAATTCAAACCCCTTATCTAAACTACATTTGGAAGCGAAAACAAAAGTGCAAGTTAAAAGTTGCTGCACAAAAATTTTGGTATTATCAATGGTCGATCACATTGCTGCACTACTTCCTGGTTCACCTTGCAGGAATGTGCAGCCCATACTTGCGTAGGAGTACCCATAGATGAACTATCTGGCCAGCACAACAGAGAAGTCATGCATAATGGACAGTCATACACACTGCCTAGCTGAGATGGCAGGGTTTCTGTTGTTGTTGAGAGAACAGCTAAGATGCTGCTGTAGAGCTCTGTTTAGGGGTGGTCCCATATCATCTCATCTCATCTCATCATCAGCTGCTTCTCCGGGGTCGGGTCGCGGTGTCAGCAAGCTAAGTAGGGCCCTCCAGACGTCCCTCTCCCCAGCAACACCCTCCAGCTCCTTCTGGGGGATCCCAAGGCATTCCCAAGCCAGATTGGACATGTAGTCCCTCCAGCGAGTTCTGGGTCTACCCCGGGGTCTCCACCCAGTTGGACGTGCCTGGAAAACCTCCAAAGGAAGGCGTCCAGGAGGCATCCTAATTAGATGCCTGAACCTCCTTGACTGGCTCCTTTCGATGCGAAGGAGCAGCGGCTCTAGTCCGAGCTCCCTCCGGATGTCCGAGGTCCTCACCCTATCTCCAAGGCTGAGCCCAGACACCCTATGGAGGAAACTCATTTCAGCCGCTTGTATCCATGATCCCACCCTTTTGGTCACTATCCAAAGCTCATGACCATAGGTGAGGGTTGGAACAAAGATTGACTGGTCCCATATCCAAAATCTCCAAAATGAAGCTAGAGAGTAAAATTATATCATAACAAATACCCGTGAAAGCGCCCATTTGGAGGTTTTCCAGACACATCCAACTGGGAGGAGACCCCGGGGGTAGACCCAGAACTCCCTGGAGGGACTACATGTCCAATCTGGCCTGGGAACGCCTTGGGATCCCCCAGGAGGAGCTGGAGGGTGTTGCTGGGGAGAGAGACATCTGGAGTGCCCTACTTAGCTTGCTGACACCGCGACCCGACCCCGGTGAAGCGGCTGATGATGAGATGAGATGATGCCCATGAAAGTACAAACTATGAAAATATGACCTAAGTTGTAAAAAAAAAAAAAAATCTGAAAGTTCTCTGATCATCTCGATTTCTGAGGTATACCCCAGTTTAGGAAACTTTCCCAATAAAAATGTGAGTCAGAGAGAGAGAGCGAGAGAGAGAGACCAATATAAATGGTATTTTACCAGTGCTGCTTTTGTTGAAATCATAACTCGACTGTCTGGGTCTCATGGGTATGTCCTTGGAAAAATCATAAAGTTGACAGCTGCAGTCCTGCAGTTCTGAAGCATTTTACAACATGTGGTCAATTCTCAGACTCTTACTCATGTTAACATTCCCCATGGGTGTGTAGATGTGTTATTAATGTGTAGTTACAGTGCACATTTTAAATTGCATATATATATATATAACATTCTCTCTTGTCAACATTCATTCACTAATTATAGCGTTAACCCTCAAAATAAAGAGCTCGGCCTTTAAGCGGGAAAAATCACTGCAATGAGGAAAAATGTCCTCATTGTCCATAACAGTTATCATTGATTGCACTCAAACTGAACCCCACATGTGTAGTAATGCAAACACACACACATCACACAGTCTCTCTCTCTCTCTCTCTCACACATGCACACACACTTAAAGGTCGCACACATTTTTGGCATTGCTCTGGTGTTTGTCAGCACGGCGGACCACCTGGACTTCGCATCACTTTCTTTCCCTCGGAGCTGAACTTGCTATCCTCTCATCTCCACATTCTCTCCGTGCACTCTGCCCAGTAACCTCTGACCTCTCAGTGGGGTCTTTCTTGCAGGTCCAAGTTGTCTAAGTGACAGTACCCTCTTGACGAGGTGTATGTCTGGCTTGGATCAACACATGTCCAGTTACTTTTCACCAACGCACACTGTTTTATCCATTAACGCAGTCTGTGTTGACACGTATTGACAGATTCCATTCCACAAATCCTCGGGATCCAATTTTGCTAAAGGATATTTGTGAGAAATCATCACACTTTTACTTCATAAACCAAAATTATTCAGCTCTCAGATATGTCAGCATCTAATTGGCGAACGCATTCAGAAAACTAATTATAACCAGGATGACGGCTCATAGGGAGGGTCTACTTTTGTGTACCTTTGGTGAGTAGGGTGTTGTCGTCTGCCAGCGTGTACTTTGTAATTTTAATGCAAACGGACACAACATGTGTTTTAGTGAAGTTTGTTGTCTTGAGCCAGACACACACTAACAGATAACAGAATACTGCTCTAGTTCAGCTCTGCTCTATCTTCACCCTCTCTCTCGCTCTCTCTCTCGGTGTAGCCCTGCTGCAAAGGGGAATAGAAAATGACTGCTGTGTATAGCATGCAGCCCCTGTGGCTCTGGGACAAATGGGAAGAGGATCTAAACAGGATGTGGAAACTATAGATGAGTTGTGTTAAAATAAATGGGCCCCCTCATAAAGCAAATTACTGTATATATTAGTAAAGCCATAAACTGAAAAGCAGCTGAATACACATCCCTGTCCTCTAAAGAAGTTGGATTAGAAACTTTACAGTCTCAGCCAAACATTAAATGAGTGCTCGAACAAGTGGGGTGGCTGGTGGTCTTCACATAACTGCTCGATGATCAAAAACTGATTGTTTAATTAACAAAAACTTCACATTTTCTCACTCTCCTGTAGGATTTTAGCCATCTCTCTGACACAACGCCCGCCCTCACCAAGGACAGAGACTCCTCTCCCCCTGCCTCCCCTCCCAGACGGCCTGCCTTGCTGCAGCGCCAGGACTCGGGGCCCAGCAGCATTAAGGGAATCCTAAAGAAAAGCCGCTCCACAAGCCTGGAGTCGGACCACAGTGAGGGGACGACGCCGGAAAGCCACCTAGTGAGACAGACCAGTGTCAAGCTCAGCCACCCCCAAAGTGAGGAGGAGGAAGAGGAAGTCGAGGAGGAGGAAGACGATGCTGAGGAAAAAGATGATGAGGAAGATACACTAATCAAGGAAAGCACCGATGAATGGAGCCTCGGCGTTCATAGAGACCAGACGGAGGAGGGCAGCAGCAGTAGTGGAGGGAGTTTGGAGGAGGTGCGCAGCCCCTCGCCCGACGAGAGCCCGGAGGAGACACCATCGCTGGAGAAGACCCCCTCAGTGTCAGAAGATGGGGATGAGCTGGAGAGCAGCCTGGATGGGAGCCTGAGCTCCCCACTCAAACAGAGGTCAGGGGAACATATACTGTACATACATATACCAGCAGCACACTCACAAAGGGGTCGCAGACTAGCTTTGGGCACCCCCCCCCCCTCTGGATTGAAAAATAAATTTTGAGTAGTCTAACATTAAGATCAAATCGAAACTCCTCAAACTGCCTTTCTAAGGAAAAAGTAGAAAATCTCCAATAGGTCATGTAAATAGTAGATTAAGTATAAAAGGATACTTGAAGATAAAATCCGCAGCAATTGTCCATTAAGAAATCATTTGTTTATCCATCTGGACCAGGTAGCTGGGTTACATTAGTGCTGGGCGATATGGAAAACGACATAGTCATGATAATCACAGGGAATTTTATACAGAATTGGTCTATATCACACTATCTGCTTGCAAAAATAGCTTAAGGATTCTACTGAGGTTCATCACATTGAACTATTTGGCAATTTAAAGTATAATATTGTAGCGACTACGGATGACTAGACGTGCTAACCTTCGGCTAACGGGTCGGACCCTTTAGCTGACTGGTTAGCGCAGTCGCCCGTGGCGCGTGTGACCTGGGTTCCCGTCCCGGCTGAATTCACTACATTGGTGTCAGAAGTGGGATGGTGAGACCGTGAGGCCATCGGAAGCATGTGCACCCTGAGGCGCGAGGGAGCTGGTAGGCTGAAGCACAGGGACGCGCTTCCCAAAGGAGGGGGGGGGGGTAGTGTAACAACCACAGATGACTAGACTCGCTAGCCCGTTGGCTAACAGGTCGGACCCTTTAGTTGACTGGTTAGCGCAGTCACCCGTGGTGCGGGCGACCTGGGTTCGTGTCCTGGCTGTGGTGGATTCCTGGCTGCCCCCTGAATTCATTGCAATATAAAGCAAAACTAGTTTTCAAATAATACGACCTAAAATATTTCAGACCTCATTTTTTGAAAAATTTTAGGTAATAGATTCTCATTATCATTCATTTAGACAACAAAATTGCACATCGCGATCAATCAATATCCAAAATTTCATCACGATACAATACCATCGAAAGACTCTAAACATTTATTTTGACTGACTGACCAGCCTGATTTCACATAATATTCACTGGCCTCTTCACCATGGTTGGACAAGGTCTTCGTGTACTGTTATCGACATTTTTAGACCAGGTAGGACGAACACTGGTGCAGCAAATACGTACACGTTGGAAAAAAAAACTCCAGAAGGAAAAAAAGATTGAAATATGATGCTGATGTGGCCATGACAACCAATATTACTGTACAACAGTGTTCCCATATTGTTTGATGTAGTTTTTGACTGTTTGCATTGGCTTTGGTAGGAGGATGCCATTTTCACTTGGGCGAGAACTGTTTCCTGCTGAGCTGATAGCATACAAGCAACAGTGGCTACTACATCCTGTTTGTTCTCCTAGTTAATCAGCTGCAACATGTCTATTTCTGTCTGCCTACGATAGGGGCGGCACTGTGGCCCAGTGGTTAGCGCTGTCGCTTGACAGCAAGAAGGTCCTGGGTTCAATCCCTGGGGTTGTCCAACCTTGGGGGGGGGGGTCATCCCAGGTCATCCCAGGTCACCCTCTGTGTGGAGTTTGCATGTTCTCCCCGTGTCTGTGGTGGGTTTTCTCCGGGTGCTCTGGTTTCCCCTGCCATCAAAAAGACATGTAGGTCAGGGTTAGTACTCCTGTCTGCGCCCCCTGACCGAGGCATGGCAAGACGAACTGGAGTTGGTCCCCCGGCTGTTGCACGGCGGCTGCCCCCTGCTGCTAGCTACACAGCTAGGATGGGTTAAATACAGAGAGGAATTTCCACATGGGGATTAATCAAGTATGTAAAAATCAAATCAAATATCAAACTAGATCACAACACTCTCATGCTGGAATATTGATTATCTTTCCATCAGAACCGCCACATAACCGTCACATCTCACATGGGTAAAATAACTTACCAGTGGAAGAAAGTTGTGGATAGCGGATTTAAATGAGCAGGCAACATCACTGCAGACCCATCACACCCTGGTCACAACCTGTTCCAACCCCTTCCCTCTGACAGGCGCTACAGGGCACCGTACCCCAAAACAACCAGATATAAAAACAGTTTCTTTCTGCAGGCTGTCATTCAAATTAACGCTTAACACTGTCGATAAATACAGCCATTTTGTATACACTGTACTGTACATGTTGTATATAATGTACTGTACATTGTACATATACTGGTACACACCGTCATGTCCATCTACCTCAGGCATGTATGTAAGTAACCTGCTAACATCTATTTAAGCATCTCTGATATATTCTCTGCACCGCTGCACCTTACCACCTCTTATTTCTCCTGTATAAGTCAAGTCTTGTGTGTATATCTGAAGATTGTTGTGTTGTAGTGTTGTTATTCCATGTTAAGTACACTGAGAGAGAGAGTCAAATTCCACGTATGTGCAAACCTACATGGCCAATAAACATGATTCTGATCCTGCTTAAAAGGCAGGAAAAAGCCTGCTTTCCCCTGGTGTAACAGAATGAGTGTCTCTGACCCCCCCCCCTTTTTATTTTATTTTTCTAGACTGGTTGAGTTGACCACTTGTGAGGAAGAATGGAAGAGTCGGCTGAAGAAGACCAAACCCACAGAGACGGTCCAGAAGTCCTTGGCTGACCGCTTCAACCAGCTGCAGGACTCTGAGAGCTCCTGGAAGAAGAAGGTTAGGAGTGCTCATAGCGTGGTCTCTGCTCAGTCACACCACATTTTTTTGTTTGTTTTTGGGAAACTGCTGCCAGTTAGCAGCTACTTCCATGCATGTTAACGCTCTCCGATTGTTGTGGGGGAGTGAAAGAGTAATTCCCAGTTGAGGATGAGGGCAGTTGTGGGAAGAGGGACACACACATTTCTTCCTGTGCTGAATCTGCTTGTTTTCCTGAGCAGCTGCCAAGGGGGACGGGTGTAGGGGTGGGAGGTTGAGCCAGTGGGTGGAGGAGAAGGGGGAGGGGGGGTGGATGGGAGTGGCGTTGATGCCAAATGTAGAGATCCAGAATAGAGCCGGTCTTCCAGGGAATGACACGCCTTTGCCCTTAACGCCGTGTACAAAATAACTCCGCCACCAAACTCAGTCTCCGTCCATCTGTTAATAGTGTCCATGAAACTCGAAGGTATGTCCATGATAGACGGTAATACCCAGAACCACAAGTCACGACTGCGGCAACACGCTGCCTCAGCATGTGCCTCTGGGTGTGTGGTCAAAAACTGTTCGCCCTCCGGGCGGAACACCTGACCAGACAAAGACTGGTTCCGATTTATGCAATCGAGCGCTAATTGGCTCCTGCGGTATCTTCACCCTCCTTTCTTCTTCTTCCCCTTTTCTTTCCTGATTCCTGATGCTGGTGTGGAGGCTCACAAGCAGACTCGGTCCAGTCTGCTCTCTCCCTTCTCATTCATTTTTTTTTTAATGTTTCCGGCACATGCATATCTAAATATGTCACCTATAGATAAATTACTCCACTTTTACAGTGTGACCCTATATTTGCACTGGAGTAGAGAGCCCCCATCTCTTTCTCTGCACCTATTCACTACTAGAATATTCCATTTATACTTTATCAGCAGTGAGGAACATTTATTTTTCATTTATTTACATTTATTTATTTTAGTATTTATCTATTTATTTATTTTGTTTATTTGTCATTTATTTATTTGTCATTTATCCATTTTATTATTTATTTAATTATTATTATTTTATTTGTCCTTCATTTATTTCATTTTTTTATTTGTCATTTATTTATTAACATTTATTTGTCATTGCCATTTGAAGTAGCATTTCCCCCAGTCCACAGCAGTGCAACACAAAAACAAAAACGCATATCCAAAAACTACAAGAACACACATATCCAGACTACAAAAACTACAAAACCACAAAAACATATATCCAAAATATCAAAAAAAAAAAAAAAATTTTCACTGTCCAAGAGAGCAAACTTTATTCCTAAAACTAAACTTTGTTCATATATTCCTTTTTAGTAGTATTAAGAAAAGGGGTACATACCCCAGGTTTATGAGATTCTTCTTTTTTGTCCCGTGAAATCACGCTAGCTATTTCTGTGTGGTTTTTGCAAAGCTTGTGCCTGAAATATGGCAGAGATATGGACACATATGATGTAGGTAGGACTGGATGTTTGTTTTTGCATGTTGTCCTTCTGCAAGAGCAGCACACCATCATCTGCATATTCCTGTGGGTGAATAAAGGATGCTAGTGCTATGCTGTAATAATAGTAGAGCCAGTACAGGAACGGAGCAGTTCTGCTGCTATGGGAAAAACCCTGGAAACCCGTGCCATGTGCAAGCCTTACAAAGACCCATAACTCTCACTCAAAACACGCCATGTGTCAGATGATGTCATGTCTATCTATTTGGACCATCGCTTGGCTTGAATATTTAGATCAGGAGGATCATTGTGAGGTTTCTGCTCGAAGCTCGTCCTCCATCCAAACATGACCTCAACCTGGACCAAATATGGTTCGAACTCTGGGGACATTTTCAGAGAGCCAGATTTTTCAGACAAATAAGTCGCACACTGAGAACTGATGTCATATTATATTTCTGCAGTCTGTCCCTTTTCTAATAAATCCACTATAAATCCATAAATTCAGTACAAAAGTTGCATGTAAGGCGCACAAGGGAAGGAAGCCAGAATGACATCCAGAAAGTCTGCGGATTTCTTCCTTAGCTCCAAAATCGACAGCCGTTGCCAGTGAATTGGTCTGCAACCCATTGTGCGACGGAGCCGCTACTGGAGCGCTCTGGGCTTCGTGAGGTCGCAGCACCGAGGAGCACGCGGCTTGGTTTGGCAAACTGATCGGCTTCATGTTGGCACCAGGTAAAGGGCGTCTAACCTGAGCACAGTTGAACAAGGACTGATTTTCTTCTTTCACGATTCAATTCTCCTTGGTAGTATTGTCAGAAATCCACCCCCAGCGAATTCACTTTTTGTCCAGCTCGGGGGTGCCCCCTGCGCCCCCTGGCACCTATTCAAGTAATGAACCCATTACTCACTTGAGAGAAAAGCGGTTGAGTTCCTCACTTGAAAGAAAAACAGGAACTTGTCATTCGGTCTCATGCATTCCCGAGCTGGAACAGATTTTGTTGCCCCTCGGCTTGGTGTTTTTTTTGGGGGGGGGGGGGTATATCACACACCACGGCCACCTTCTCTCACCCGCCCCACATGTTTCCCTTTAAGCCCGCTGAGCTTTTCTTTTCGTGTTTCATTGAAGTGAGGCCTTGTTGTTGGAAATGTAATTGTAAAAATGTGTTTGTGTGCATGTAAGCAGCTGCGTGGAATAAGCCTTCGCTTTGTTTACAAAAAGCCTCGTCAGTCGTTCCGTCTGTAGCGGCACGGAGCTCGTTGATGCTATCAATCAGACTTTATTCATAAAGTATATTTTGTACATAAAAATTCTCTACATGAAAATATGAAAGTGGATCAAAATATACAAAAAAAAAAAATAAGGTGCACGTGGTAGATCTATACGCAACATCACGTATTTGAATTTTCTTTTTCTTTTTCGGGATTTTTTGTCTCCCCCAATTGTATCCGGCCGTTTGCAGACTACCACGCGCCTCCTCCGCTACAGGTGGAGTCGCCAGCCGCTTCTTTTCACCTGACAGTGAGGAGTTTCACCAGGGGGGCGTGGCGCGTGGGAGGATCACGCTATTCCCCCCAGTTCCCCCTCCCCCGTGAACAGGTGCCCCGACCGACCAGAGGAGGCGCTAGTGCAGCGACCAGGACACATACCCATATCCGGCTTCCCACCCATAGGCATGGCCAGTTGTGTCTTCTAGGCACCCGACCGAGCCGGAGGCAACATGAGGATTTGAACCAGCGGTCCCTGTGATGGTAGGCAATGGAATAGACTGCCACGCCACCCGGACGCCCGCAATATTTGGAATTTCGACAAAGTAATACTCATCCATCCATCCATTATCCAAGCCGCTTACCCCCCCCCCCCCCCCCCCAGGGTCGTGGGACGCTGGAGCCTATCCCAGCAGGCACTGGGCGCCAGCTGGGGGAGGTAATTAATAGCAAAAACAAAAAATACTTTCACCTTTTCGGTGTAGTCGGGTTTTAATTAAGGGGCATCACTCTCGTTATTTTCAGAGGCACGTTTTTCCGTCCATCCATTATCCAAACCGCTTATTAGGGAAAAAAAAAACATGTTTTTTTAAATTTTCTTTTGTAAACGTATTTCCACCTCCTGCAGCTTCCTTTAAAACGTGTGGGAGTTGTGTGTCAGTGTTGACTCGCTACAGATCAGACCGGCCCGACATCACCCAGCAAGGCCACACAGCCCAGAAGACTCAAACATCACACGGGATGATGTGTTCTTCGCCAGACTCACACAGAGCAGTGACCTCCTACTATCGTTGCTCTTCACGCTGCCATCACGACTATTAACAAAGAAAGTTCCCCCACCCGTCGTGACTTGTGATTACTTTGAAATAGTTTTGCCGGTGTTTTCATAGGAGCTGTCGAGGGTTGCATGAATAAATAAACGTGGGCAGCGGTGACGCTACCATTATCGGCTAGCTAGTTAAACAGTCCGTTGGCCGTTTAAAGAGACAATTCATGGTATCAGTTGATTCAAAGGTCAAGCATCGAAATGAGTTTACACCCCCCCCCTTTTCTCCCCAATTGTATCCGGCCAATTACCCCACTCTTCCAAGCCGTCCCGGTTGTTGCGCCACCCCCTCTGCCGATCCGGGGAGGGCTGCAGACTACCACACGCCTCCTCCCATACATGTGGAGTCGCCAGCCGCTTCTTTTCACCTGACGGTGAGGAGTTTCACCAGGGGGACGTAGCGCCTGAGAGGATCATGCCGAACAGGTGCCCCGATCAACCAGAGGGGGCGCTAGCCCAACGACTAGGACACACACCCACATCTGGTTTCCCACCTGCAGACACGGCCAGTTGTGTCTGTATGGACGCCCGACCAAGCCGGAGGCAACACGGGGATTCGAACCGCCGATCCCCATGTTGGTAGGCAACAGAATAGACCGCCATACCACTCAAGACGCCCCACACTGGACACGATTTAGAAGTCCACTTTAGTTGTGTAGCCCAATATCACAAATTACAAATTTGCCTCAGGGGGCTTTACAGCAACACCAACATCCTGTCCTGACACCCTCGCATCGAGGGAAGTGGTCTCCACCTTCTCACGAGGCGTGGAAAATCAGCGGAAATAAGTAAAAATATCTTGGAAGAAGATTTTAGGATGGTCACTGGTGGCGTTTGACATTTTGCAGGGTATGAGATACTCTTTAGATGGGGTCATTCTTCTTATGAGCGGGAATGGTTCGTTTTTTGTAATTTATTACTCCTTGTGTTATATTTGCATACCTCTCTATAGTCAACCTGTCAGTCTCCCTCTTTCTGCCATGTGTCTCCCTGTTGTGCTCGGCTCCCATGCCTTCCCTGTCATAGGTTTTAAATGACCCTCGCCGCTTGCTGAAACCCCCTCCTCCCGCTGTGGCAGTTCGGGATGGACATCTAGGCTGCCCTTCTTTCTCTTTCCTGTCAATCCCCCCCCTCTCAACTTTTCCTTTCTTCTTCTTCTCTCGTTCCTCTCCCCCCTCCCGTTTCCCTCCTTTGTTCCCAGTTTCCTCTACCTTCATCTCCAGACTGCATCCCTGTCTTTGAATTTGACATCTGACTTGTCAACCTTTCCCTGGCTCTGCAGGTGAGTGTGTGTCTGTGTGCGCATGCATGTGTCTGTTTGCATGCACCAAGATGGCGTTAATGTGACTATATGGACTTGTCTTTAGCTCCTCTAAGGACACGCTCTTTTCAAACTCAACGTCGCCGCTGATGAGACAGAGCTGTCAGCACCCTCACCCTCACGACAGGATTGTGGCTTGTTGGCCCCCGGCTGGTGGAGATGTTTCTGTGGTTTGGCCAGGGGGATTCTTGCAGAGTACAGTGAGGCAGGGCAGAGAGGAATAGTTTCCTGTTGGGGAAATGCTCACAGCCTGGGTCCCCCCCCCCCCCCGATCCCATCTCATCTCTCTGGGATCCTGTCAGGCCAAGGTATTTCCTCTCTGATTGATTCCAGAGCTGGGCAACGGGTTTGTGGGGCTCAGCTGCGTATGATTGGGTATTGAAAACCGGATCTGATTCGGAATCGGTTTCAAATTTCCAAGAGCCGGGCCTCCATTAGGAAACACGGGTTTTGAGGCCGCTGGTGAAAATCTTGAAAGTGTAGTTTCAGTGATGTATGCAGAAAATGCACCGAGGAGGAAGCAGGCTGTGAAAGTGGGCTACCCTGACGTATTCGTCCACAGGAAACGTGTGCCAACACAGCGTGTGGACGGTCTACAGCACAGCTGACCGCGGCAGATGCTCTTAAGCGTGGCTAAACTTAACTAAGGGTAACGGCGCGCTGCCATTATAGAAGTAACCATCTTTAATGTGGGGATGGAAGGTTGTTGGACTATGGAAAAACATTTATTGTAGCACGATTTTTACCTGAAAGAATGAACCGTTTTCAGCGTGGTTCCTTGATGAAGTCGCCATAACCGGGCTTAGATTACACCGGTACCATTAGCACCGCACACTCGGGTTCAACAACACAGAAACAGCAGGCAGAAAGCTTTTATATAGCAAGATAGGGAATGATATTTATAATTTATATTATAAATATAAATATCATTATTATTTATAATTATATTTGTAATTTATATTTCTCTTTGCTGGGAGTTTACAGAGTGACACGATAATTGCTGCAGGTCATCCTGAGTCCCTAGGAAGGAGGCGAGGGTTTAGGTGTAGTAATTTGAGTGTAACATTATAAGGCAACATCCTGTATTAAAGATACTGTGTTTTTTCATTTGGCTCAAAGCAAAGAAATGACTTTCTAATGAATTTGCATTGACATTATTTTATTTTTTTGCTTTTTATTGGCAGCCAGAGGATTAACAAAACACAATTACAAATACTTCACGCCTGTTTTGACAGTTATATGTCACAACAAAATCAGGTGCTTAAAGAAAGAAACAAGCAAGCAGGAAAAAAACAAAACAAAAAAGAAAACATCCAGGTTAAAAATGGCTTCCATTAGACAGCCATCTCTATTATTTGAGGGGGTCTTTTACTTTTCTTTTACAGTCTCAGAGTTGTACTTTGATCAATTTATCACAAATAAAGAGAAAATGGGTGAATAAACAAATAGATAAATGAAATAATTACATTGGAAATATATAAAAAATTACACATTCTTTTTATACCTGACAGGTCTTCTTAAAAGTGTATATGTGTGTGTGTGTGTGGGGGGGGGGGGTCAAAGAAAACAATAAAATTTCCAGATGAAATTTTATTGGGTTCCTTCCATATTTGCATATTTCTCAGGCGTCAATAATTACTGGTATCAAACAGCACTATGTACAGCACAGAACGACTGGGAGGAATGTTAACGTTCAAATAATACGCATATGTCTTCCATAAAGTCTCGAGTTTGGGGTCTGATAAAGTCAATCCGCCCTGACCATATTCTGGTAAATTTATCTTGGCGTACTCGGAGGGATTATGTCAATTTCTCCATTGTGTATATTATGTTCATCCAGTCCTCAACCGAGGCAGCTTCGGGCTGTAGTCACTTAGGGGTTATGACTCTTTCACATGCAGCCAGTAGAACTGACATAAGGGTTCGATCTCTGCAGTTTATATCTCGTGGGATATTGCATGACTATAGAATATGGAATCTAAAAGGGATGCTGGTTCTGAGTACCTCCTCTAAAGTCTGATGGATGTTCTTCCAGGAAGCGGCCAGGGCAGGACCAAAATATATGATAGTGAGTCACATGGTCGGTCTGGCATTGTCTGCGGCAGTCTGAATTAATAGCTCTGTGTCGCTTCTGCTGAGGGGTAATGAAGAATCGAACCAAACTCTTCCTACAAAAGTCCCTCTAAATAAGGGAACTTGTAGTTTTCCACTGTGTTTGACAGATCCTGTGCCACTCCTCCCCGTAGAAAACCCAATTACTTTCCCCGTCCCATTTCTCTTAAATACACAGTGCCTCTTCTAATCTGAAAAACAGTTGTGTGCCCTGGAAATAGTTTTAGCATTGTATTTGGAGTTATAGGCGGATATAAAAATGTTCATTATTTCATCCTCTGGATTCGCCAAAGTAATATCTTTCATGATTATTCTAAAGTAGTGATGCATTTTTAGGAATATGAAGAAGTCTCGCCATTCAACTTTATGTTGTTCCGCCACAGTCTGGAAACTCTTTATGTATCAGAGTACAGTAAGCCGTACCACCTTTCCTTGCCCATATACTAAATATTTTGTCCCTCAAATTGGGGGGGGGGGGGATCACTATCGAAGGAACATCACTTTAATAGTTTTTGATATTCTCTGTATATTGCACATTTTTTGTTTCCTTCCAAATCTTCATGGACAAGTAGATAAATGGCTTTGCTCTGTCCAAGAGATGTTTGACTTGTGTTTCATCAGAAACAGTTTCTTCAAGTGGGATCCTATCAGTCATTGCCAGCTCTAGCTTCATCCAACTAGCAAAATAACCAGGGTTGCACCACCATATCAGCTTCAGCTGGGCTGGATAATAATACTCCAACAAACATGGACGTCCCATTCCCACGTACTCTTTTCCATCTTCTTACATCTGCCTTTAGTTTGGAGTCCAGAGGTCCAAAATTGATGTTGGATAAGTTTGCCAGGTCTTTGGTAAATATACACCCAACTATTTTATTGAATCAGCATCCCATTTTAGCTGGTATTTTTCAATAATATCCTTAGTGGGTTCGTAATTAAAAGCGAGGACTTGTGTCTTTGATTGTTTATAGCCAAACATGGAGCCATATTCTTCTGGGCAACACACAACTTTGGGTAGGGATGGGGTGAGTTTTTCTAAGTATATCAAAATATCATTTACAAATAATGCCAGCTTTTGCCCCCCCCCAATACCCTTTTGTATTCTGATTCTGATGAATCCATTGACTAAGGGGCTCGATACATATGGTGAACAGGAGAGGAGAGATGGCACATCCTTGTCTGTATCCCCGCTGTAGAGTAAATGGGAGTGCAATGTCCCCATTTATTATATAATGTATGAATCATTTTTTATGAAGTCCTCATGAAATCCAAATGTATATAGAACTTTATATTAACATTTCTGGCTAACTGCATCAAACACCTTTTGGGCATCTAGGCTAATCAGGGCTGATTCTATCTTATTCTATGTGACATGTCGTATGTAATGTTCTTATGTTTTCCTGCATTTGTCTCTGCTTAATAAAACCAGTTTTGTCAAGACGGATAAGATCTGGCAGGCATCTTATAAGCCTCCTCCTCCTGTGAACACTCAATGATCTACATTCACGATACACGTATTCTATATACTATGTGTTCAGTAGGTATAAAGGAGCATAGTTCACCAAAGACTGGGAAGCAGCTAGTTGGAGGAAAAAACGGTATGATCCATCTGTGGGGAACTCGCTTCAGGCTGAACATTTACAGTGGCACTAGACAGTTTGTGAACCTTAAATGAGATGATACCACAGTGGCTGGACTAATAAGCGGCAGTGATGAGAGGGCCTATAGGAGGAGGAAGATTTAACTATATGGTGCCATGATAACAACCTGTCGCTAAATGCCAATAAGAAAAAAAAGAAATTATTGTTGACTTTAGAATGATCACATTCCTGTTTCCATCAGTGGTTCATCTGTTGAAATTGTAGACAGGTTTAGATTTGTCGGTTTACACATCACAGGCACTCTCATAAGGTCTCTTGGCACCAATGCATCACCAAGAAGACACAGCAGACACTGCAATTTTATTTTATTTTATTATTTTTTTGGGGGGGGGTTCCCCCTTTTTTTTTTCCTCCTCAATTGTATCTGGCCAATCACCCCACTCTTCCGATCCGTCCCAGTTGCTGCTCTACCCTTCTCTGCTGATCTGGGGAGGGCTGCAGACTACCACATGCCTCCTCCGATACATGTGGAGTCGCCAGCTGCTTCTTTTCACCTGACAGTTAGGAGTTTCACCAGGGGGACGTAGCGTGTGTGAGGATCACGCTATTCCCCCCAGTTCCCCCTCCCCCCTGAACATATGCCCCGACCGACCAGAGGAGGCACTAGTGCAGCGACCAGGACACATACCCACATCCAGCTTCCCACCCGCAGACACGGCCAATTGTGTCTGTAGGGACACCCGACCAAGCCGGAGCTAATGAAGACTGTATTTTCTGAGGCATCTCAAGAGTTTTGGTATGAGTACCAAAACTCTTATGGACTTTTATCGCAGTACCATGGAGAGGGTCTTGACGGGCTGTATCACAGTGTGGTTTGGCAGCCTGACAGCTCAGGACTGCAGACTGCTGCAAAGGACTGTAAAGACAGCAGCAGAAATCACTGGCATGGAGCTACCACAGCTTCATAATATTTACACCACTCGCTGAAAAAGGAAAGCCCAAAACATCATTACGGACACCAGCCACCCCGCTCATGTTCTGTTCTCACTCCTTCCACCTAAAAAACCTACTACCAGAGCATCAAGTCACACACCACCCGTCTCAGTAATAGTTTCCTTCCACAAGCAGTCAGGTTGCTGAACAGCTGATGCACCCATATGTACCTTACATGGTTGTGTTATCGTGTACTTTTCTATGCTTGTGTATATAAGGTGTGAATTCTGTGTACATGGTGTGTAGGTATGGTGTGCCCTTGTGTCTTTTGTCCTTGTGTCTTTTGTGTTAAGGCAGAGAGCCAACGCTTAAGATTTTCATTGTATTCCAGTCCACATAATTAAGTAATTTTCTTCAACTTGAACTAAAGAATTTTCTCTATTTCTGCATAAACATGATCTGAAATATGACCAGATCGTCATCTAAGTCCTAAAGCTCAATAAAGAGAACCCAACCCTATTTGGTCCTTTATTGGGATTTGTGGTTATTTTATTCCTGCTAAGCACAGCATTGTCAGCAGAGGGCGCTCTATGCATTGCGCCAGGCACCAGGAGCCGTCAATACGTGATGAGCGAGTTCAAAATATGCAGCCCAGACCACGGGTGACCGTGCTAACCAGTGACCCTCTGGCTGACTGGTTAGCACGGTCACCCGTGGTGCGGGGAACCCAGGTTCGATTCCTGGCTGCGGCAGATTCCCGGCTGCCCCCTACATAGTATAATTACATAAATGTGTGTTGGCATGTTTGTGAATCCCAAAGTCATGTGATGTTTTTCCATGCTCTTCCGTTTATGCGCCAGTATTTCTCCACAAAATATCCTATTAGCGAAACCCGTAGCGCCCGTATGTGAGTGCTTGTGTATACAGCAGTGTGTGCATGGTTTGTGTCTTCATGTTTGTGTGACGGCCAGCGAGACTGTTTGAAATATCAGTAGAGGCATGCTTGCTGTTTGCATACCAACGTGTGTTTTGGTGTTCATGATGCACAAGCAGTACCCCGGGCCGGGACTCCTCACACCTGGAACTAAGATATCAGCTCTTTCAGAGCACGACTGCTCGGGCGGTGGAATTTCCAGCTTTCCCCCCCTACGCGTGATTATAGCAGCGATGACGGATGGAGGGGCTCCAACCCTCCATATACTCCGTACGGTCTGCATGTGTTTGTGTTGCTGTTAAACTTGATTTCCCTCCTCAACCTTCTGCACTTGACGCTTAGGGTCTCAGTTGTTCCCCATTCATTAGCAGTTGGAATATATTTTGACATTTGAAGAATTCTCTTAATGATATGGCTCAAGTTAATGTTTTGACACAGCAGGGGGGGGGCTTTTACCCGTGGTTCATTATTCAGCTGCTGTGAGATATGAAGAATGCAAACTGCGTTTATTCCATCAACCAAGGACTGACGTTACTTCATAGCCATGAAACATTACCATAATTGGTTTCAATGTGTAAGTGACAGTCTTTTTTTTTTTCGGTCTCGTTTTGGAATGAGACCCCATAAGTCATCTGTTCCAGTGTCGTGTTGACAACATCAGTTTGGCTGCGGTTCCTCTCCTAATTCAATTCGCCGCTGTCTTGTGCTGCTGACATCTCCGGGAGTTTATGTTGGCTCTCCGGAGCTTCGATATGGAGCTCGAGCGGACTCGTTCACACGATTCAGGAGGCCACACGGATCATCCTGCAGCCCAAGCAGAAAAAGATAATCACCCACGCCACGGCGTTCGGTTTCATGTCGAGTTCCCCGGCAGGCGTACTGTTTTGCTTTCTTCTCTTTCCGAGTTTGTTGGACTTTTCTGATTGCGTCTGTTAATGTGAAGTATTTTATAAATGCTGTACGAGCAACCCCCCTCCCCACTTTTCTCCCCAATTGTACCCGGCCAAGTGCCCCACTCTTCCGAGCCATCCCAGTCTCTGATCCACCCCTCTGGCGATACGGGGAGGGCTGCAGACTACCACGTGCCTCCTCCGATACATGTGGAGTCGCCAGCCGCTTCTTTTCACCTGACGGTGAGGAGTTTCACCAGGAACCCGAACAGGTACCCTGACCGACCAGAGGAAGCACTAGTGCAGCGACCAGGACACACACCCTCATCCGGCTTCCCACCCACAGACACGACCAACTGTGTCCGTATGGACGCCCAACCAAGCCGGAGGTAATACGGGGATTCGAACTGGCGATCCCCGTGTTGGTAGGCAATAGAATAGACCCCTACATTACCCAGACACCCCTGTATATGCACGTCTGAACTGACTTTCTGCTTCCAATGATGGCGCATAACTTCTTACAAGATTTCAGGGTTTGGAGTTGGCTGTAGCAGGTTTTCTGTCATGTTAGCAAAAGTAAGGATCAGCTGATTCTCAATCCGCCAATCAAACCACGATTTCCAGCTTCACACTCCTTCTCCAAGCTGCAGAATACCTTCCGTGAAATGGAAATCACAACTCCTGGCATATTACAGAAGATGAATTGCCAGCTATTAGCAAAGGGATAGGGAGTGGCTGCCATTTAAATCTCAACCAGGGCCATAAAACACGTAACGGACATTCAGGAGTGGAATATCATTAATTACTGTGTAACGGCTCCCAGGGCTCGGCATGACTCGGGGCCCGGGAACCAGTAAAGCCGTGGTAATTCATTTTTAATGGTGGAATTCAGGTGCAGAAATGGCAGCTGGATTAAATCGCTCAGGAAAAGCTCCACAGAAGTGCGCTTGATGGATGGCGTCAGTGTGCAGTGAGATTTTTCATCCCGTTGGTGTGCGTTTTCCTACAGGGACCAAACATAGATCATGCTCCCTGTGCTAACAATCGGTTTTAAATGGCAGCGTAAAGACGTAGGAGGAATTTGTTTGTCTTATGACAAATCCGTGTTTGGCATCTGTCCATGCGGTTCGAAAAATGACTTGGGGGGCGGGGGGGGGTTTGGGTCTCTTAATAATTCCTGTTAGCCAAATGTACACCTGTGTCTTCGCCTCCTGTTTGCTCTTTCACTGTCATTTCTTCTTCGCTTGTTTGGTTTTTTTTCCATCAGTGGTCTCTGTTTCCCTCACATAACCCAGCCAGCCGAGGCCTTGTCTTCTATTTCCACCCCCAACCCCGTCCCTCTCCACCTTCACACAGTCTTTCAGTAATACGGAGGGTAGGGGTAGTGCCTACGTTCCTTATGTTAAAGTACATTATAATGATCTTTACTACCGATCATCTCGTTAATTTTGTGTCGATGTCATGACAGAAGTCCAGTGCGGACGTGGAGACCAAGATGTCGCTTGCGGAGAGGATGAAGATTCTGCAGGAGAAAGAGGAGCAGTGGAAGAGTAGGGGGAAAGGAGCTGCCAATGACTCCATCCAGTTCACCGTAGCCGGACGTATGGCCAAGAGAGGTGAGACAAAAACTTGGCATGTTTCTCCACAACTCCATCCCTGCATGTTTCTCCACAACTCCCATCTCTGCATGTTTCACCACAACTCCATCTCTGCATGTTTCACCACAACTCCATCCCTGCATGTTTCTCCACAACTCCCATCCCTGCATGTTTCACCACAACTCCATCCCTGCATGTTTCTCCACAACTCCCATCTCCGCATGTTTCTCCACAACTCCCATCCCTGCATGTTTCTCCACAACTCCATCCCTGCATGTTTCTCCACAACTCCCATCTCTGCATGTTTCTCCACAACTCCCATCTCTGCATGTTTCTCCACAACTCCCATCTCCGCATTTTTCTCCACAACTCCCATCTCTGCATGTTTCTCCACAACTCCCATCTCTGCATGTTTCTCCACAACTCCCATCTCCGCATGTTTCTCCACAACTCCCATCTCCGCATTTTTCTCCACAACTCCCATCTCTGCATGTTTCTCCACAACTCCCATCTCTGCATGTTTCTCAACAACTCCCATCTCTGCATGTTTCTCCACAACTCCCATCTCTGCATGTTTCTCCACAACTCCCATCTCTGCATGTTTCACCACAACTCCTATCTCTGCATGTTTCTCAACAACTCCCATCTCTCCATGTTTCTCCACAACTCCCATCGCTTCATGTTTCTCCACAACTCCCATCTCCGCATGTTTCTCCACAACTCCCATCTCCGCATGTTTCTCCACAACTCCCATCTCCGCATTTTTCTCCACAACTCCCATCTCTGCATGTTTCTCCACAACTCCCATCTCTGCATGTTTCTCAACAACTCCCATCTCTGCATGTTTCTCAACAACTCCCATCTCTGCATGTTTCTCCACAACTCCCATCTCTGCATGTTTCTCAACAACTCCCATCTCTGCATGTTTCTCCACAACTCCCATCTCCGCATTTTTCTCCACAACTCCCATCTCTGCATGTTTCTCCACAACTCCCATCTCTGCATGTTTCTCAACAACTCCCATCTCCGCATGTTTCACCACAACTCCATCTCTGCATGTTTCTCCACAACTCCCATCTCCGCATGTTTCTCCACAACTCCCATCTCTGCATGTTTCTCAACAACTCCCATCTCCGCATGTTTCACCACAACTCCATCTCTGCATGTTTCTCCACAACTCCCATCTCTTCATGTTTCTCCACAACTCCATCTCTGCATGTTTCTCCACAACTCCCATCTCTTCATGTTTCTCCACAACTCCCATCTCTTCATGTTTCTCCACAACTCCATCTCTGCATGTTTCTCCACAACTCCCATCTCTTCATGTTTCTCCACAACTCCCATCTCTTCATGTTTCTCCACAACTCCCATCTCTGCATGTTTCACCACAACTCCCATCTCTGCATGTTTCACCACAACTCCCATCTCTGCATGTTTCTCAACAACTCCCATCTCTGCATGTTTCTCCACAACTCCCATCTCTGCATGTTTCTCAACAACTCCCATCTCTGCATGTTTCTCCACAACTCCCATCTCTGCATGTTTCTCAACAACTCCCATCTCCGCATGTTTCACCACAACTCCATCTCTGCATGTTTCTCCACAACTCCCATCTCTGCATGTTTCTCCACAACTCCCATCTCTGCATGTTTCTCAACAACTCCCATCTCTGCATGTTTCTCCACAACTCCCATCTCTGCATGTTTCTCCACAACTCCCTTCCCTGCATGTTTCTCCACAACTCCATCTCTGCTGGTCCCTGGAGACGTCCTCTGGCTGGCTCTCGTATCGCTCTCCTCCCTTTTTTTTGTTTTTGTTGGTGTCTCTCTTCTTTTGTTCTGTCTCTTCGCTTTCTCTCTGTGTGCGTCTCTTTTCCCTTCTTTGTGTCTCTCGTGTTTCTCTTTGTCCCCCTGAGACCCCTTTCTCTTGTGGTCTTTCTCTTTGGCTCCGTCTCCTCTCCACTTCACTTCCTGTTTGCAGCTCTCACTTTGCTCTTTCTATCTCTGTCCCTCTCTGCCTCTTTTTTTTTTGCCTCTCAACCACATATAACGAGGTAGTGTTATACAACAACAACTAGTGTACAACATAACTGTGCTCACTGTAAAGCCACCTCTAATTAAATGATATTAACATGCTGGAGATTGTCACGATCCTCCAATTGAGGCACCATTGTTAGACTGGTTTCTCGGTTATTAGGAACAACAAAGCAGAAAGCATCTTCAAAATGACATTAAACCTTAAGTCGGGTGTCCGGGTGGCGTGGCGGTCTACTCCGTTGCCTACCAACCTGGGGATCGCCGGTTCGAATCCCCGTGTTACCTCGGGCTTGGTCGGGCATCTCTACAGACACAATTGGCCGTGTCTGCGGGTGGGAAGTTGGATGTGGGTATGTGTCCTGGTCGCTGCACTATCGCCTCCTCTGGTCAGTCAGGGCGCCTGTTCCGGGGGGGGGGGGAACTGGGGGGAATAGCGTGATCCTCCAACGCACTACGTCCCCCTGGTGAAACTCCTCACTGTCCGGTGAAAAGAAGCGGCTGGCGGCTCCACATTTGTGTCGGGAGGGGAATGTGGTAGGGCCCTGACACACCAGGCCGTAGGTTGGCCATCGGTGAGCGTCTGTGACCCCAGTTTTTGTCGGCACTAGCCGGACCCCTGTCGGCAGCTTTTCAGCCGATTCAACATGTTGAATCACTGGAGCCTGTCGGTGAGAGAGGCCACTCTGATTGGCTGCTCAGCTCAGCAAGTCAGTGCAGAGCGTACATGCTAGCTGGCTGTTGGCTGTAGTCTTTGCGGTGTGTTCAAGTGCTACTTTTTGGCCCAGACGCCAGGCGACGTGAGGCGACGCAACAGCCAGCTGACCACTCGAAAGAGCGGGGTAATTGGCCAAAGGGGGGGGGACCCCCTCCCTCAAATAAACAAAACATAACAAAAGAAACCTTAAGTAGAATTTCTCATGTGTTTGACTGTGTATGTGCCTTCCAGCTGATGAGAGCGAGCAACCCTGTACATGTTTCCAGCATCGGTCAAAATACTTTCACCTAACCCCGTTCAAAGAAAAACAAGTGGTGCCAGGAACAACAAACCCGGCCCCTTGACCCCTGAACTTTGACCTCTAACAATCTTCAAAACAATGTATTGCCCATTAAAGCAGTGGATGGGATTATATCTCTGAAAAAGAACAGCAAAGCATTTTTTTTAATGTCAGTTTGAAGTAAATCGGACCATTTTGACAAAGTTTTGGCCAAAACAAACAAACAAAAACAGGGTTTGACCTTTTCCGTGAGGTTGGCGTTGAGCCGCAGTTTAATCAGGTCACGTAGCGACACTCTTTCCTGTGCCCCGAAAGCGTTATGTTATCTGCTGCAGCCGCTTTTCTGTGAACATTTTGACCAATAGACAAACAACAATAGAGCGCCAAAAACAGTTCCCCTCGGCGCCAGGTAAAACCCGGTTGTTTCTGGCGCTCTTCGGGGTGAGGTTCTCGCTCTTGCATGCCGGCCCCACCTCACTAGGTGACGTAAGACCAGAGATTTTGAGGTAGTCTGACGTAAGTGGGCAGAGACTAAACATAGACTACAATATTAAAGTCAGAGGTGCATCTCCACCTCCTTGGTTTTAGAGATGTACCCCTTTCTCGTACTTTGCTTTCCACCACACAAAAATTGTGATTTTTCAAACATATTTCCTGGGCGGAGGCGAGCTGCAACCATTTAACATTCTCCTTCCTGACCCCAGGAGATGTGTACCGCACTGCGTCAGTGATGTGAGGGGGTATGAGTGACAGTACTGCCGGTATGTAATGAGGCAGACAAGAGGCTCAAACTGAGCTCATCGTTCTCTTGTTTCTGCTCCCGCCAGGCCTCGTGTCAGACATGGGGAAGGACGAGCTTCCCGTTGTCCACCTCAAGAGGTCTTCTTCTACTAAACTTGTCAAACCACAAGAAGGTACTAAATCTCCTCCTTCCCCTTCCTGCCACCTAGCCAGTCAGTCATTCAGTCAATCCATTAATCAGCCATCCAGTGCTCCGTCAGCCTTACTAAATGGACTGCTGTCTGTTTGGGCCGGCAGAGATCTCCAGCAGGACGGATATCAAGGTGGAGGGTGATAAGCGGCTGGACAAACTGGAGTCCTTCCTGGACAAGCTTCACAATAAAGGTACAGATTGCCCTCTTTTGTCGTTGTTGTTTTTTGATCTTTTCTTATGGATAGTCAAAATGACAGCGTTTAAGCGTTTTCCCTTAAAAAGCTTGTACAACATCAGATTCGAGGTTTTGGGTTTTTCCCCCCCCCACATATTTGAATCTCATTTCAAGCCTGTGTTCCCTTTACGGCCGATCACCTCAGCAGGCCGGCGGGATTCGTTTCTGTACAGATGGAAAACCGCTCTGACGTTTACGACACCTAGTAAACGTCAGCGCAGCTGTGAGATCGAACACAGCGGAGCGGTTATGCAATGGACGCCATAAAAGGGTCAAACAAAACATACGCGTTCCCGTTCTAACAGTGAGACGGATGTGTCGTCCGCATACACTTGGTGGCGTACCGGCCGTGCGGCCACGTGCGACTTTCAGTCACCGGACTCGGGCCGCGGCGTTTTGTTAGTTTAACCTCAGAGCGACATATTTACATTATAGATGTACTTATTAGATCAAAAATATTATATAAAACATATTAATAATATTAATTATAATTATTAATGACAATAGTAATTATAATTAATAATATATCAGTAATATTCATTCTATTATTGTATATATTATATATTGTTATTATTTTGATATACATTATCCATACATAATAATGATTATTAATAATAATAATAATGATTATTACATAATATACATTACATATTACATTATACATATATATTTAACAATAATAATAATAATATATTACATTTATATAGCGCTTTATCTTGGTACCCAGAGCGATTCACAGTTAAGGGGGGGGGGGATTCACCTCGACCACCACCATTGTGTAGCACCCACCTGGGTAATAGTAGAAAATTCAAATACGTTATGTTGCATATTTACATTATATCTGTTTTGTGTGACCCTTTTCTGTGGTAACGAATGCTTTTGAGTCAGGCATGGGACAAAGCAGGACGTCCACTATTGAAGTGACGGCGGAGGCCGAGAAGGAGGTGATGACCCTAGATGACGAGGAGACGTTTGGCAGTTTCTACAAAACTGCCTCACCCTCGACACCCAACTCCAGCCTGATCATGTCCGAGGAGGAATTCAGCCAGCTCGAAGCCAACACACCAACGTAGGTTTCTGGAGATAATAGTCGTTTAACTTGTTTGTACAGCGCGTTTCTCAGCAGAGAAGTATTATGCTGTAAAATAATAAACCGAGCAAAAGATTCACAAATTAACACGGCTTCAGAGTCTGGAAGATTCCAAACATTGTTTGACTGCATGTCATTTTTATCCCCCTCGCTAACGCCTGGGCCACGCTACAAGAGTTTTAAATCTTAACAGATGTGAAAGTGTGGGAGACCCCACACACAACGACATGTAATAAGTATCGCCGTTTCTCGTCCTCTGCCGTGTGGCGAGCACACACCCTTAACAATTTGGCCGAGACGGCACACCGCACACTAACAGATCCCATTCGCAACGGTCGATGATCAAACACAGCCCCGACTCCCAGCACCGGAAATCTCGCAACTCTCTCGTGATCAAACCTGGATCAAATGAGGCTTTCACAGATGCCGCCGTGGCTGTTATCGTGTTTATGACTTCTACCACTTCATTTAGCTCGGCTCCCAGTTGGCTGTCGGTCTTTCCGAACGTGACGGTCCGTCGACTGCATCCTCAGCGTCGCCCCCCCAACATTACAGGATGTCGTATCGGATCAGATCGTAAAGCTTGAGGATGTTTAATATTTGCGATTTGAAATCGGTGTGACCGCGATGGGCTTTTGAGCAGATCAGGGGAAGTGAAATACACTCTTAACACTCGTCCCAACCACAGGACGATCTGGCAAGATCATCTTTACAACCATCAAACACTGGGACTAGTCGGAAGGGGGGGGGGGTTTAGGCCCCAAAGCAGCTGAATTATCTTGTAGTGTGGGCCAGCGTTAAGAATACATGTTGTAGGCATCTGGGTGGCGTAGCGGTCTATTCGGTTGCCTACCAACACAGGGATCGCCAGTTTGAATCCCCATGTTACCTCCACCTTGGTCGGGCGTCCCCACAGACACAATTGGCCGTGTCTGCGGGTGGGAAGCCGGATGTGGGTATGTGTCCTGGTCGCTGCACAAGCACCCCCTTTGGTCGGTTGAGTGCTTGTTCGGGGGGGAGGGGGAACTGGGGGGACTAGCGTGATCCTGCCAGGCGAAACTCCTCACTGTCAGGTGAAAGGAAGCGGCTGGCGACTCCGCATGTATCGGAGGAGGCATGTGGTAGTCTGCAGCCCTCCCTGGACTGGCAGAGGGGGTGGAGCAGCGACCGGGACGGCTCGGAAAGAGTGGGGTAATTGGCTGGATACAACTGGGGAGTAAAAGGGGGAGAAATTTTAAAAAAAGAAAAGAATACATTTTGCTCTTTATTAGATATCAATGAGCCGCCCCATTTATTGTTGCTTCTTACTTTGTTCAAGGAGCTTGTACCAAGACACTAAATACATGAATATGTGTTTTGAGCCTTTTGGGCTCCTATAACTTGTGACCTGTCCATTGTCTGTTCTGTTATGCGGAGTTTTTTTAACTAGTTTCCACCAACATGACTGTGTTCCTGTATATGAATGTATTCAGACTGACCTCATCCGTAGCAGAACACAAGCGGGCCGTGCGGCCGGCCAGGAGGAACCAGGGCTCCAGGAACCCTTTACGAGCCTTGGCCGGACGCATTGACATCCGCCAGGTCTACACAGAACAGAGGCTTAATGTGGCCTCTGTTGAGACCAAGAGGATCCAAGTGGAGAGGAGTAAGTTTGCTGAAAATGTCACCTAGCTGTGCTGAGGACTGAAACTGCATGTTGGAGCATGCTGTGCAAAATATGTGGCTCCAAATCATGTCCGTCAGGGCATTTTAGAGATTAAAACAGTTGACTTGTTGCTTCCAGTGGCCTCATGTAATCTCCTGAAGAATTTTGTGTACTTTTAGTGCCTAAATATTCATCCCTTCATCAAATACAACCTGGGAAAATTCATAGGTTTACGTCATTTAATCCGGTGACATGACTGTTATATGGAGACTATTATATATGGAGGAAGTATATGTAAATATTTTACTTGGTCTCATCATGAATGTGTATTAAAATTGCATTTGTTTTTGAAATATACCTCATTTGATAACTATTCCATTACTTTGAATAGACTGTGAGATAAAAGTGCAGTGACCTTTTCACAAATTGGTTAGACAAGGGGAAATGAACACTGCTGCTATACGTGATTGTCTAGATAGCTCATGAAAATGGAGATTACAAAACACTTCCCTTTTTCTCCTACCCTGTTAGTAACTATGTCCATAATAGCAATGGTTATCACTAACTACCCTGCCGTCTTCCACGCAGTGTCGAAGCACTCCAACCTGGCTGATGCAGCTTTGGCGGGCCTCGCTAGCAAAGAGAACTTCCGCAAGGTCAGCCTGCGCAGCGTGAAGTCCACCGAGGTGGTGACCAACAACAGCACGCTGCCCTTCCACAAGCTCATGCTCATCCGCATCAAAGGTCAGAGAGTCAAAGGGCGGGGCGGGAAATGGACTGGACAGGTTCAGCTTTTCACCAGTAACGTAAAACATGAGTCTGTGGTGGTGTAGCGGCCTAAGCGTCGGCTTTGTGTCGATCCAGTGGCCCACCGGGGACCGGGGTTCGCGCCCCGGTCTCGTCAGATCCGACTATGGCCGGACTCGATGAAGCAGCAATCATTGGTAATGCTGTCTTCAGGAGGGGGGTGGAGTCGGCTTGTGTTCGTCACATGAATGTGTCTCTGTGTGTGTGGGGAAAAAGCAGGGGTTCGGCCTGGATTCGCCTTGTCACGAAAGTGGCGAGGCGTCTCCTTCGAGACTGAACGAGGGTGGGTGTTTGAACTAAAATAGGGATCGATTGGCCACTAAATTGGGAGATAATGGGAAAAATCTGAATTTTTTTTTAAAAAAAAAAAAAACCAAACAGGAGTCTGCAGACATGGTGCTCAGTCATCCAGGACTGTAGCATTATTCTGTAATCCAGTGGTCATCCACCCTGCTCCTAGAGAGCTACCGTCCTGCTGGTTTTCACTCCAACCCTGATTTAACACATCTGATTCAATTAATCAAGGTCTTGGTAAGTAGGTAATCAGTAGAATCAGGTGTGTTAAATTAGGGTTGGAGTGAAAACCGGCAGGATGGTAGCTCTCCGGGAGCAGGGTTGGTGACCGAACCCCCCGTCTCTGTGTTTCCTAAAAGCGTACCTGGGAAATACAAGTATACTTTATTTTAAACAGCCATGGAAGTTTTGATTTGTTGGTCTAAATCTGACTTACGGACATAATGTGCATGCATTTGTATGCAATTAAATGGATCCCGCTATTCATTTGAATATGTAAATATGTTTTAGAGGTGGTAAATTAAAACTGCTTTGATGCAATTTTTCACGCAACTGTGCAAGACATGAAGTACCGCTTGTATGTATTCATTAGTTTATTTACTGGTTGTTGCACTGGCGGCACGGTGGCACAGTGGTTAGTCTCACAGCAAGAAGGTCCTGGGTTCGAGCCCCAGGGTAGTCCAGCCTTGGGGGTCGTCCCGGGTCGTCCTCTCTGTGGAGTTTGCATGTTCTCCCCATGTCTGTGTGGGTTTCCTCTGGATGCTCCGGTTTCCTCCCACAGTCCAAAGACATGTAGGTCAGGTGAATCAGCCATACTAAATTGTCCCTAGGTGTGTGTGTGTGGATCATGTGATGGACTGGCGGCCTGTCCAGGGTGTCTCCCCACCTGCCACCCAGTGACTGCTGGGATAGGCTTCAGCATCCCGCGACCCTGAGTGTAAGCGGTGTGGATACTGGATGGATGGATACTGCTGTGCTCTCAAATGCAGTGTTTTTGCACTCCCAGCACACGTCTAATCTCAGAGGGCTGTGTCTGTACGTGGGTTTAATCTGCAGGTCGGAGGCATGTCCAGGTGCGCCTCGTGGCGCCTGCGGCAAGCTCCCTAAACAGCGGCGACTGCTTCCTGCTCATCACGCCCAAGCACTGCTTCATGTGGAGTGGCGAGTTCGCCAACGTTATCGAGAAAGCCAAGGTAGGACACGTTACCTCGGGCACCAGACTGTTCCTCTGGCTCTATTCAGCAACTTGTGAACAAACCGTGGATTCTTGTCCAGGTATCTGTGACCCAAGTTTTAAGAGGGAGCATCAATTTGAGCACAGAGATGGATTTTTCCTTTGTCATTGATCCTTTCTTTTACTTGAAGCAGCTCCATCACATTCGGAATGTGCTCATCCATAAATACTGAACTTAGAAAAGGGGGGAAAAAAATCTGCCACTTGTTTTTCAGGCAGGCCTCGCCACTAAAGCGTGTTTTTGACACATTTCCAAATCCTTCAGGGATACAATAAAGATGATAGGCAGATACTGTCTGTAGATGTTAGGTTCTGCGTATCAAACCTCGCTGTGTAAAAATGTATTTTTTATGTTGATTTATTTTTTTATTTTTACCCCCTTTTTCTCCCCAATTGTGTCCGACAAATTACCCCACACTTCTGAGCCGTCCCGGTTGCTGCTCCACTCCCTCTGTCAATCCGGGGAGGGCTGCAGACCACTACATGCCTCCTCCGATACATGTGGAGTCGCCAGCCGCTTCTTGTCACCTGACAGTGAGGAGTTTCGCCAGGGGGACATAGCGCGTGGGAGAATCATGCTAGCCCCCCCCCCCCCCCCCCAAACAGGCGCCCCGACTGACCAGACGAGGCCTTAGTGCAGCGACCACGACACATACCCATATCCAGCTTCCCACCCACTGACATGGCCAATTGTGTCTGTAGGGACACCTGACCAAGCAGGAGGCAACACGGGGATTCGAATCGGGGATCCCCGTGTTGGTAGGCAACGGAATAGACGGCTACGCTACCCGGACACCCCTTAAATTGATTTTTAAGGTGCCATAGGGCATCAAAATATTGAATGCCAAAGATGAAAGACAATGTTTCATGTTTGCACGATTGTTAAGAAATTAATGAAAGAATCATCATGGGTTTTTCCAATGTTGACTAAAGAACATAAGGTAGCATCTTATTTTCTCAGGAACACACAATGTACTAGTATGGATATCTTTCATCTAACATAACAAAAAATGTACGTGAAACAAAGTATCTGTTTAAAAATCAAAGGTTGAATCAGTTCATCTGGATACAATGTTTATTGACATCTGGATACAACGTTCATTGACAGATACGTTTGAAACATTGTATCCAGATGAACTGAAACATTGTATACAGATGAACTGAAACATTGTATCCAGATGAACTGAAACATTGTATCCAGATGAACTGATTCAACCTTCTTTGATTTTCTTACCTGGATTATTGAGCATGCATCAAGACATATCTGTTTAGAAGTGGTATTTAATAGGAAGCATTATGAATCCTTTTAGTAGGAAGCGTTTCGCTTTTCCCCCTCTTCACTTGCATGCTTTGTGTGGCCAGGCGTCGGAGATGGCATCCTTCGTGCAGGCGAAGAGGGACTTGGGCTGCAAGGCCCCGCAGGTGACTATCCTCGAGGAGGGCATCAACACCGACAACAGGTGGGCCAAAGAGTTCTGGAGCCTCCTGGGAGGAAAGACCCAATACAGAGGTAGACACATTGACATACACTCACAGAAAATCACTGGAAGGGATGATGGGGTGTTTTGAATTCCTGGCTTTTACTTTATTTTGTTTTACTAGGAAAGAAGGAATGAGAGGAAAACGCTGCTGCAGTTGAACATCAGTAAACAAATACGTGTTTGATAAAACAAAACAAACCCCCCCCCCCCCCCCCCAGGGTGTCCGGGTAGCGTGGCGGTCTATTCTGTTGCCTACCAACACAGGGATCTCCTGTTCAAATCCCCGTGTTACCTCCGGCTTGGTCAGGCGTCCCTACAGACACAATTGGCTGTGTCTGCCGGAGGGGAAGCCAGATGTGGGTATGTGTCCCGGTCGCTGCACTAGCGCCTCCTCTGGTCGCTCAGGGCGCCTGTTCAGGGGGGAAGGGGAACCGGGGGGTTTAGCATGATCCTCCCACGCGCTACGTCCCCCTGGCGAAACTCCTCACTGTCAGGTGAAAAGAAGCGGCTGGCGACTCCACATGTATGGGAGGAGGCACGTGGTAGGCTGCAGCCCTCCTCGGGTCGGCAGAGAGGGTGGAGCAGCAACCGGGACGGCTCGGGAGAGTGGGGTAACTGGCCAAGTACAATTGGGGGGGGGGGGGGGGTTGGCTTAATGACAAGTCACTGGTTTAAAGGAACGCTTACGATCTAAAGACGTTAGGATCGCGGGATTTAGGAGACCTGATTGGCGAGTGTCAAACCATTTCGCTCCTGTTGCCATGTAAAACAAAATATTTGAAAAAAATAAAAAATAAAAAATTCCCACCGGTCAAGGTATCCCTTGAAATACAGAGCGAGAAATGTGTGTCCACACACACACGTAATTGACCGTTATGGTGCACAGCTTGCATGACGACTAATTCCCAGTGCAGTCTCCAGCATATACGTGGACCACCCAAGAACCCCATTAGCTACAGTACATTTATAAATGTTCACAGACGCCTCTGCTTACTATCTCCCCGGCAGCACCGCCGCTTCTACATCGCCTGCACATTCATGCAAATAGACTTATCTGACATGAACGTGTCGACCAGATTCTTTCGCCTTTGCCGCTATACGTTTTTTTTTCTCTTTGATACACACTGACTGGGTCACGACTACGTCTACAGTGCGTCCTTAAATGTGTGGTGGATATTCCCATTCCTTTTAATTATCTTATTCCCAGTTTGAACCGTAGTATTTTGTACGCATACATTTGGGGGCGTACATGATTGTGTATGTGCCGCAGGTGCCGGGGAGCCAGAGGAGGATGAGTTCTATGAGAGCGGGGTGGTGGACTCCAACGGTGTGTACAGGCTGCAGGGGGAGAAGCTGGTGCCTCACCAGGAGGCCTGGGCCTCCATCCCCAGCGTCTCCCTGCTCAACTCCAAAGAGGTACAGACCTCCGTGCAGAACACGAACTCTGCCCAGGAAGTCGGGGGGGAATACGTTTTACAATTTGTATTCGACGTTAACATCGAGGATGATGATTTTTTTTTTTAATTGTTTCTAAATGATTTAAGTTAAAGTGAGAGCTGTGTCCGCGTTCTCGGCACGAAGTCAAACACGTTTTTGGTGGGTGTCGGACTCCGCCAAGGTTGTCCCTTGTCTCCAATTCTGTTTGTGATATTCATGGACGGGATCTCAAGGTGGCACCGAGGCGCAGTGGTTAGCGCGGTCGCCTCACAGCGAGAAGGTCCTGGGTTCGAGCCCCGGGGTAGTCCAACCTTGGGGGTCGTCCCGGGTCGTCCTCTGTGTGGAGTTTGCACGTTCTCCCCGTGTCTGTGTGGGTTTCCTCGGGGCGAAACTGTTCTGACCTGTAAATACAGCTGTCAGAAGTCGGTTAGAAATGTTATTGGTTATGACTCTGCAGTGATAATGATGGTTCATCCCAACTTCATGTTTCTTTTTTGGCGAGCTGCCCTCTTCCTTTTTCTAGCGAACTTTCTTGAATACATCTTGAAATCCCGTCTCCCTCCCTCCCCACAGGTCCTGGTTTTTGACTTTGGCAGTGAGGTGTATGTGTGGCATGGGAAAGATGTGCCTTTGGGCGACAGGAAGGTTGCTGTGAAACTGGGCAAGCAGCTGTACAGCGGCAGCTACGACTACAGCCACTGCCGGGTCAACCCCCTGGATGACTCCTCCACCGCTAAAGATGCCCCGATGTGAGTCTGTTGGTCTTAATGAAGTTGCAAGAGTTGAAAGGTACCTTGCACATTGTTGCCTGCTCCCACACTGTTGTACTAGGCAAGTCCCCGGGCGCTGCTCGGCGGCTGCCCACTGCTGCTAGCTACACAGCTAGGATGGGTTAAATTCAGAGAAAGAATCGCCCCATAGGGATTAATATAGCAGTAATAAAAAAAAAAAATTGTCCCAATTTAAAAGGTTATGATTTCATGTATCACACATGTGGCCTCTGTGTTTCTCATGTGTGTGTATTTTACTTTGCTTAGTGATGTGACTTCATCTACTTAGATGCAATTTTTGTAATGGAAAGTACGTTAGAGCTCATGAACAGTGGTATAAACAAATGGCCTGCCTCTTGCACTGAGGCTCCCGAGTCATCTTTTGAGTTGTGTCGGCCCCTACTGGATGACGTATGCCATTACAGCTTACATTTGTTGCAAATGTGGAAATTGTTCATCAGGAAATTGTGTTTGTGCGATACCCAGGCAAGGGAAGGGCCGTCCCAGCTGGGCTCTGTTTGGCCGGCTGTCGGAGCACAACGAGACGGCCCTGTTCAAAGAGAAGTTCCTGGACTGGGCCGAGAGGAAAAAGGAAGAGCTTGCCCAAGCTGAGGAGGTCAAGGTAAAGGAAAAACTGACTCAGGGGAAAACACTGTGAGTCAGTTCTGTTTGTTAAAACTGAGCAATTTTAATTTTTTGATCCAGTTATTTTGTGTGCAGCAAATTATTTTCCCATGACTTCCAATGCAAAATGTGTGTTCTCTTTGACCTTTGTAATGACGGGGCTTATCTTAAGATATGCACATAGACGGTAAATGAGTCCTTTCCCCTTTTTGTTCAACTACTGTTCTGCGTACTTCTTTTATATTACCTGGATGAACCCAAACCGTAACACCAGAAAGTAACTAAATCTCTCTTTTTCTGTCTGTCTGCTGCCCAGAGTCCAGTTCACTCCAGCACCCGTTCCCCGCTTGACCCGGACTTCCAGCCCTGTGATGCCAAGGCCTTGCTGGACAACGAGCCGGAACCGGTGAAGAGCGTCCTGGAGGGCGTGGACGTCCAGCGGGGTCACGGCCTTGTGCGGACGGAGGACGGCAGGCAGGCGGAGCTGGCCACGGTGGCGGTAGACGCCTGGCACATCAAGGAGCACAGCGAGGAGGAGCTGCCCAAGGCCAGCCTGGGCCAGCTCCATGAAGGAGACACCTACATTATCCGCTGGAAGTACTCCATCACCGCCATCGGTAAGCCATGCAAGTTGGTGCAGCAGTGGCTTAAAGGGGGGGGGGGGTTTGGCAAATTTCAACCTTATCTCTGCAAACAGGGACGGCACATGAAAAACACCTGCAGATGTTCTGGGTCGTTTCTGCATCTCTGGGGTGGCAGTGACAGTTAATTTGTTTTTTTCTGTCCGCCAAGGGGACGTATCGTGACATTAGTTGGCGGATAGAAAAACTAACAGCCTAGAAGGGTTTCTACCCCCCTCCCCCCCTTTTCTACCCAATTGTATCCGGCCAATTACCCCACTCTTCCGAGCTGTCCCGGTCGCTGCTCCACCCCCTCTGCCGATCCGGGGAGGGCTGCAGACTACCACATGCCTCCTCCCATGTATGTGGAGTCGCCAGCCGCTTCTTTTCACCTGACAGTGAGGAGTTTCACCAGGGGGACGTAGTGTGTGGGTTGATCACGCTAACCCCCCCCCCTGAACAGGCGCCCTGACCGACCAGAGGAGGCGCTAGTGCAGCGACCAGGACACACACCCACATCCGGCTTCCCACCCGCAGACACGGCCAATTGTCTGTAGGGACGCCCGACCAAGCCGGAGGTAACACGGGGATTCAAACTGGTGATCCCCGTGCTGGTGGGCAACGGAATAGACCGCCACGCTACTGGGACACCCCCCCTCCTAGAAGGGTTTGTAACGCGCTGATCTGTTCTAAACACACATCCCTGTTCTCTTGGCTAAGCTACGTTTCCAGTGATGGAAAAGACGTCACATAAGCCGGAACGCAATGCATGCTGGTACATGTAGGCACTGTGGGAAAGCGTCTTGTCAGCAGAACACTAATATCTCTGTCAGCACAGTACATACGAGGATTTTAATGCTTCAGCTGACTACATTACATGTCGGTGCTGACCGCACGCGCACAAAGCCATCGACGACGATTTTCCTGAGCAGATGAGCTGAGCGGGAGTTGGACCGGGAAGCCCAGCAACCCGGCTTGGGAAAATCGGGGATGTTTTGTACGAGCTCTGTCCGTATCTCCCATAGAGGTGCTGTCGACCGAGGTTTAATGGACCCGCTGAGTTGCCAGCAGTGTAATAATGTGTGTACTTGGCAGCTCCCAGCTGTGCTTGAGTGTTATTTTATGAGCACGGGAGCAAAGCAGCGCATACCTCTTGACAAAACGAGGAATAAAGCGGCGAGACAACAAGCGATGTGGTTCGAGAAGGAAAAAAAAAGAAAGAAAGAAACTCGCCTTTTCTCCGCATTTCGCTGTGGTTCCGTCGTGATGGCTTCAATAAAACGTTATTGAATTGTGGGCGAGAGGAAATCGACCGGAGCTTATTTTTCTGTGATGTGTTTGTGATCCGTCAGTGGGGAAGCGGCAGAGGCCCGGCGAGCTGAGCGCGGGTGGTCCCGGCCGGGAGAGGAGCGCCTGTTTCTTCTGGCAGGGCCGCCACTCCAGTGTCAGCGAGAAGGGAACCTCCGCTCTCATGACAGTCGAGCTGGGCAACCACAGGGGGGCGCAGGTTGGCAATTTCTCCAGTCTATATGAGTGTGTTATTTCTTGGTTTGAACTCTTTTTACTCAGACGAGTGAGATGAAATCTATGCAGACGTCATTATAAATCAGGAATCGGCAACGCTTTATTGTCATTTCTTACGTGTACTTGCGTACACAAAGAAACGAAAGTTCGTTTCCCACAGCCCACGGCAGTGCAACACAACACACAAAACGGTTAACGACACCGCCCAAAAAAATCCCCTGTCCAGGACAACCAACACCAGCCAGGATGACTGTCAGAACTGCCGGTCTGCATGGGCTAGCAGTTAGCTTAGCCTGGGCAGGGCAGTGGTCCCTGGGCCCACCGGACTCAAGCAGACCAGGTTCCCTTAGCCGATCCAACGCCAGCTCTCCCGGCCAGACATCTTCGACACACCTCCCCCGCACTCCACACGACGACACAAACGCAGACAAAATACTGCACAGGCGAGGCCGCCGCCAGACCGCCTAGGTGTTTCCTCTAGGGCGCAGCTCCGGGCAGGGCCGTGGTCCCTGGGCCCACACGACTCAAGCAGACCAGGTTCCCTTAGCCGATCCAATGCCAGCTCTCCCAGCCATCAAACAACAATTATAACTTTTACAAATAAGATCATAAAGCCCCCGGCAGTGGTTTTTTGTCCGTTTGTCAGGAGCCGGTTCAAGCCTTTGCTTCTCTGTCTGTGCCCTTACCTGTCCTAGGTGTTGGTGAGTCAGGGGGAAGAGCCTCCTTGCTTCCTCCAGCTCTTCCAGGGGGCGCTTGTCATCCACAAAGGCAGCAGAGAAGACAATACCAACAACACAGGTAATGAGGGGGCGTGACTGACTGACACAGGGGTCCCTGAAGGTCTCGGCACTACCACGTAGTGAGCAGTGACTGACACATCACCCCTAAGTCATTGTTCTCATCTGTGCAGAGTCTGATAGGTAATTGCCGAGGATTGATTATTTCAAAAAGAGTGCTCAATACAAGACCGGAGTAAGAAACTGCCTGGATCCTTTTGCTTTCACCGACTCGGTCTGAACGGACACGTTTGTGTCACAGCTGTCTCTAACTGTCCCCATCCGACACCTACAGGCGGCTGGCGGTTGTTCTGCGTGCGCGGCGAGGCGCCAGTGGAGACGTCCTTGGTGGAGGTGGACTGCCACTGCTCTAGCCTGCGGTCCCGGGCCAGCCTGGTGCTGCTGGGAGCCCACAAAGGGGTTCTGTACCTGTGGCACGGATGTAAGGCTCATATCGGTGCCAGGCAGGTGGCCACCAGGGCTGCGGAGAAGCTCACCCAGGGGTAAGAACCGGGTGGACGGGTAACTGTTAGGATGGATAGAGTTGGGCAGGGGGTTATGGTGCCTGCGTTGGTTGACACGTCAACTGTGTGTGCGCTCTTGCACTCCAGGCGTCCTTCAGAGTTGGGCCTGGGCAGCACCAGCAGTGTGAAGGTGGAGGAGGTAGAGGAAGGAGCAGAGCCAGCAGACTTCTGGAAGGCTCTGGGCCAGCAAGACAGGAAGGCTTACGACTGCATGTTACAAGGTACAGCAACACACACACAGGACAGTGTTCCCAATTAGTTTGCAGCACACTGGACTGGAGCTTCGGTTTGACAATCCATGTGATTGCTGCGAGCGAGGCGGCACGGTGGTTAGCACGGTCACCTCACAGCAAGAGGGTCCTGGGTTCGAGCCCCGGGGTAAGTCCAATCTTGGGGGTCATCCTGTATGGAGTTTGCATGTTCTCCCCGTGTCTGTGTGGGTTTCCTCCGGGTGCTCCGGTTTCCTCCCACAGTCCAAAGACATGTAGGTCAGGTGAGTTGGCCGTACTACATTGTCCCTAGGTGTGTGTGTGTGTGTGTGTGGGCCCTGTGATGGTCTGGCGGTCTGTCCAGGGTGTCTCCCCGCCTGCCGCCCAATGACTGCTGGGATAGGCTCCAGCATCCCCACGACCCTGAGAGCAGGATAAGCCGTTTGGATGATGGATGGATGCGGTGAGGTGAGGGATGGAGGACGTTTAGTGGTTACTGCTGTAGGACTGATGTCAATGTGTGTGTGTGTGTGTGTGTGTGTCTGTCTATTTGGCTTCAGACCCAGGGAAGTACAACTACACGCCACGGCTGTTCCGGCTGAGTGCCAGCTCCGGGGTGTTTGAAGGGGAGGAGCGGTTGAGTCCTGCCAGGGTTCCAGAGGGGGTCATGGCCATGCCCTTCCTCCAGGACAACCTGTACTCCGCCCCGCAGCCAGGTACAAACACAACCGCAGTCCTCAGATAGGCTGCTTGCTTAGGCAAGAGGCTGTTTTGTGTGATACACAAATGACTGTGTGTGTGATTGTGGATATGAATCGTAGTGATTTTGTTTTTTGCTAATGTGACGTCTCAAGTGGTACTCCTAAGACAGTGTTTCTCAACCCAGTCCTCAAGGAACCCCTATCCTGCATGTTTTCTTTGCAACCCTGAATAGGTACCTGTTTGTAGTTATTCAACCAATCAGCAATGAATTTTGTCAGATGTTGCACACCTTGCATAATTAAGTGCTGCGAGATGATTGGTCGAGTAAGTACAAGCAGGGCTACCTATGCAGGGTTACAATGAAAATCTGCAGGATAGGGGGTCCTTGAGGACTGGGTTGAGAAACACTGTCCTAAGAGGTCGATTCATTTCCTCTCCGAGATAGCTGATGAACTGGGTCTAGTAGTGGCATGCACCAACCTGTACTTGTACTGACTGTATTGTTTTCCAAAGGAATTGAATCAAGGGCAACTGGACTTGGTTATATATCCGTGAAGACGTTTCGCCTCTCCTCCAAGAGGCTTCGTCAGTTCGTGCCTTTCTGACTAGACCAAGCTAGACTAGCTTGGTCTAGTCAGAAAGGCATTTTGATAGATTAATTTTCTAGTGCCAGGATCCTGGTTCAGGATAATGAAGTAAGCTCTGTCATTTCAGTTATTTCCACTATGTGTGCTTGACTGTGGCGTGTCTCTTCTCCCCTGCGTGCAGCCCTGTTCATGCTGGATAATCGCATGGAGGTGTACCTGTGGCAGGGCTGGCAGCCTGACGACAGCCAGTGCACCGGCTCTGCGAAGATGCGCTGGGACAACCAGAGGAAGTGTGCCATGGAGACGGTGCTGCATTACTGCAAAGGTCAGGGCTCAGTGCCAGCCGCATGGGAAGAGGCTGATTTAGCCTGCAGGAAGTGTGAAGAGGCAGACTTAGCCTGCAGGAAGTGGGACAATGAACACTTTTTTCACTTTAAAGACTTGAGGGCTTCTGTGCCCGTCTCTGGTCAAAGCTCTGGTTCCAGTTTTACTGCAGGCAGACACAGGTTAGCTGATTACTTAAGCGCTTGCAGACGTGGCCACCTACCATCAAGCATCAGCCGTGTCCGAACTGTCAGTGCGTTCTACATACTGAGAGTATGTAGTGTATGTTGCATACCGCCGAGGCAAACTGTTCAGTATGTAGAAATCTGTCGGCGCCGCACACTTGGTATGCTGCACTTGGCAGACGTTGGCACCCAAGCAGAAGTGACCCTTCAGGGCAGCAGCAGAACTTTGCTTCTTTTACTCCCGTTTCCATTCAGCCCTCACTTTTTATTCATCGTCGAAACACAGTGTCATGAAATTGTTGAGAATTACTGTTGAATTTGCCGATTTGGGCTGCGGTTCCTCCTGCTTGATGTCCGCCCTTCGCTTTGGAAAATGTCCCCTTGGCCAGTCGTTGCCACGGAAACAACAAAGGAACAGAGAATTGTGGGGATGGTTTTGGTCAGTGAAGATTACCTCCATAGTTTGTTTTTTTGTGGGGGTTTTTTTCTCCCAAATTGTACTTGGCCAATTACCTTATTTTCCCAGCAGTCCCGGTCCACCTCCTCTGCCGATCCGGGGAGGGCTGCAGACTACCACAGGTCTCCTCCGATACATGTGGAGTCTGCAGCCGCTGCTTTTCACCTGACAGTGAGGAGTTTCACCAGGGGGATGCAGTGCGTGGGAGGATCACGCTACTCCCCCCTTCCCCCCAAACAGACGCCCTGACTGTTCAGAGGAGGTGCTAGTGCAGTGACCAGTGACCCACATCCAACTTCCCACCCGCAGACACGGCCAATTGTGTCTGTAGGTACGCCAACAAAGCTGGGGGCAGCACGGGGATTCGAACCGGCGATCCCCGTGTTGGTAGGCAACAGAAGATAATCTCCATAGATATACTTTTCTCACACAAAATGTGCACACTACATTCTGTTAGTATGTAGTGTGAACAGTTCAGACCCAGCTTATCACCCCTGTGGCCAGGCTGCAGCCAAACCTCCTAACCAGACCTTACTTGGGCTTACGAAGGCTAAACGGCTCCCTTCCCTTTTTTATCTAAATACATTTTTCAAAGCGTGACTTCAGATTTTCCCAATAATTACTTGTTTGGTCATGTTGACACGTTCCCCTTTTGCATCCCAAGTCTATGACTGCATGGTGAATTCTGTGACTGTTGTTCTCTGATATCTGAGGGACCCGGAGAAATAGCTTAATTTAACTCTTCGCGGACCTATCGAGGATGTTTTTATTTTGTTTGCACAGCACGGTGGCCCAGCGGTTAACACTGTCGCCTCACAGCAAGAAGGTCCTGGGTTCGAACCCCGGGGTTGTCCGACCTTGGGGGGTCATCCCGGGTCGTCCTCTGAGCGGAGTTTGCGTGTTCTCCCCGTATCTGTGGTGGGGTTTCTCCAGGTGTTCCGGTTTCCCCCCTTCCCCCACCATCACAAAGACATGCATGTTAGGGTTAATGCGGTTACACTGGTGGCAGCGGCAGGATCCGGAAGTGTGCGGATCCTCTTAAGCCTCTTCGGAGCGTGGGAATAAGGAAGCACGAGGGCACGCTTCCGGGAGAGGGTGACTACTGTAAACTAGTAAAGACTCACCGGCCCGTTGGCCAGGGGGTCGGCCCCTTCGGTCGAGCGGTTAGTCATGTCGCCTCATGGTGCAGTACAACCCTGGCTCGAATCCCGCAGCAGGCGGAAATAGTGCCCCTGACCGAGGCATGGCGAGACGAACTGGAGTTGGTCCCCGGGCGCTGCACGGCGGCTGCCCACTGCTCCTAGCTACACAGGTAGGATGGGTTAAATGCAGAGCACGATTTCCCCCCACGGGGATTAATAATAGATAAAAACATCTACCAAATCACTGCTATGCATTATTCAAATGGGTGGAACTAAAAAAAAAAATCAATAGCACTGACCCAGAGATCATCCAAATTCATTATTTTAAGGGAAACGACTGCTTGGTGATGAATCCTCAGAGGTCCGCTTATTGAAATTTTACCCAGCAATACTTTCTGCCACACCTGCAATATGATGGCACTCACGTAAAGTTGCTAAAAATGAAAACATCACTGCATGTAGCTTTGTGAAAACTGCTTTTTCTTTCCCCCCTTTTCCTCTCTCCATGTGACGGGACACAGAGAAGAATCCTCGGCGCCCCCCTCAGGCCTACCTGACCCTCGCAGGTTGTGAACCACTCACGTTCACCAATATTTTCCCCTACTGGGAGAAAGACCCCAGCGTCACCGCACAGGTAGCGGGAGGCTTTTCTGCCGTGCTGTTGTCCTTTGGGACACTGTCTTGTCTGTCTTGTCTTTCTGAGCAGAACGTCTGTAAGCTCGCCACACAGATCACAAACAGATGTTTTGAACACGCCGACTTCCTCTGGAAAGAATGTTGAGCCGCTTGAATACAGGTTAACAGCCAACTTAACATGATAACGCACACACATACCGACACACAGGAGACGGGGAGGGGTAACAGAACCAGAGCTAATTCGGGCGTGACCATCACATGGGGATCTTGAGCAGTTTACATACCGGTCCGCAGTCTGAGAGTCTCAGGCGGCTGCAGGTCCGCCTCTCAACGTGAGGCAGGCGAGACACACCGCCGTGTGCCGAGTGCTACTCGGAAACTCATTTTCATTAGTAGCTAATGAAGGAAATAAGTGGAGTGTTTCCATGAGCTCTCCTGCTCACAACACAGTAACCACAGGGCCAAGGACCCGTTTTGTTTTGTTGCAAGAGTCGGTATTAAAGTTCCGGTAACACTTTAGTATGGGGAACATATTCTAAGTAACAACAACTGAATTTAGAGTAATTTAACACTATGAACACTTGTAGTTTTGTGTGTTGTTATGTAAGAACAGACCATATTCATTAAGTGTTGGTAAGGGAGAATAACTCTTCTTGTGGTACTACCACCTTATAAAGGCCATACTAAGCAAAGCATATTGAGATGGTACTACTAATAAGCAATACTTCTGAGGTTATAGAGGGAAAACTCATAGCTAATGGCTTACTGGTTGTATAATAAGGCCATGCAGAATACGGCATTTATGAGTGCTTAATAAAGACCAATGAAGAGCCAATATGTTGCTAATTTGCATGCTAATACGCACCTAATTAATGGTGACTATGTTCCCCATACTAAAGTGCTACCAAAGTTCCTTTCTCGGGCGCTTAATAAAAGAGTCATGCAGTCTATCCCAGGGAAGGAATAAGTGACTCGTCAGACCGCTTTCCCTTACGCATACATTTGCATATAAAGCGAGTCCCCGGGTTACGAACGCTCGTACTTACGAACCAACCTCTGTAAAGCCTATTACTTTTTTTTTTTAGGATTTTTTTCTCCCCAATTGTATCTGGCCAATCACCCCACTCTTCTGAGCCGTCCCCTCCACCCCCTCTGCCAATCTGGGGCGGGGGCTCCAGACTACCACATGCTCCTCTTGATACATGTCGAGTCACCAGCCGCTTCTTTCACCTGACAGTGAGGAGTTTCACCAGGGGGACGTAGCATGTGGGAGGATCACGCTTACTCCCCCCTGTCCCCCCCGAACAGGCGCCCCGACCGACCAGGACACATACCCACATCCGGCTTCCCACCCGCAGACACGGCCAATTGTGTCTGCAGGGACGGACGGACTACTTTGCGCGACGCTCAAAACACTGTGCGTTTTAGGCGGTTTGTCGGCCCGAGGGAGAACAACGCCACACTGTTGTCACCATTTTAAGTCGTAAACGTTGTGTGTGTTGTGTTTTGACTTAAATTTGTCATGCGTTTCCCCTTGTAATCATGGCTTCAAAGCGTAAATCCGATGCAAGTGAAAATATAAAGCGTTCAGAGCGAGGTGAAACACTCCCATCATTGTTTCACCTACCCGGTGAGGCAGGGAGGCGAGCCCCATGTGGGCTCTCATTTGTGGTGTCAAACAGCCGGCCTCCGCTCAGTAACAATAAATGTTATCCTGTGCATATAATATCAATCCAGATAATGTCTTATATTTGGATTGCTGCCCAAGACCAATGTTGCTGAGTCCCTGCAGCTAAATGTTAGCAACTCGGATCACCTGTGTATTTGCTGTCTTGAACACACCCCATTCCTCCTGCGAATAAATGACTGCGGACCACTCACTCAGTGAGTGTGTATCCCTGCACGTTTGCTCGCAGCTGACCGGACAGAAATAAATGGATCGTCTGAGGAAGTGATTCAGTTCGTTCCCTCAAAAGATTCGTGCTTGAGAACGAATCATCTGCTAACGACACAACAATATCAGCAACAGCATTCACTTGCATGTATGTGCCTACATGTTTGGTACAGCGGCTGCACTTGTATTCACGTATTTTTCTTCTTAAATTTTAATTCACATTCACTCATTTTATATAATGCATATAAACAAACAAAGTCGACAGAAGTTGTCGCTGTACCGAGTTCAGTTGACAGTTTTTCGATTCCTTCTGCATGTTTGCAGGCAGAGGGCGCCAAAAGCAAGGTGACCCTGGTGAAGGAGGCGCTGTCCAAGCTGAGCAAAGAGCAGTACTCTATTGAGGAGCTGACCCGGAAGCCTTTGCCTGAGGGAGTGGACCCTCTGCGCCTAGAGGACTACCTCTCCGACCAGGACTTCAAGGTACGGTACACTCGACTCCACACAACAGAGACCACAACGTCCAAGCCTTGTGCGTAGTGTTGTATTCCAGTTCCTAATTGCCATGTCCTAATTCAAAGTAAGAGACCAAGTTGAGGAGGTCACACAAAATGCCGTTCAACAAAAATCCAGTTCGTCTTTGTGAAAAAGGTAAATAAGGAATTCCTGTTAGAATAACAGTGGGACCTTTCTCCACCCTGCCCTTTCAACCATTTTGACATGCATACATGCTTACAGAGGATAGGTCATTTCAATTTACGTCATTTACACAATTACATCAGTACTGAGGGACAAAGTATTGTAACATTTAAGCAGTGAGGAGTTGTTTATTGGAATTGTCAAATACAGGCGAGGTAGGTCAAGCAGATGGCAACAACTGTGACTATACACCAGCAAGCAATGAAAAATGTTTGGCTCCAGGAATGGGGTGCAAATCAAGTCCACACCCATACTGGTCTTGCTTTTTGAGCCCCAATTGGGAAGGAGCATAAGTTATACAAGTACTCACACACGCTCTCTCTCTCTCTCAAAAACACTATCAGAAGCGAGTTTCTTTGTTTATAGTGGACAACCGTGTAACACAAACCATAGACGCCTCTGAATCTGTTAAAATCACAGCTCTCGCCTGCATGTCTCGATATACAGGCGAGGGCTACCACTACCAAGTACACTATTGCTGTACTAAAAATCGCCCTCTTTGTCACTACGCATAATAACTGGGCTTAAATTACCGATCGTCAGTAATCTTCTGTATTATTACGCACATGTCATTAGAGGTGGATGAGTCTGAATTCATATTAGGGTTGCAGTGGCTAGCAGCTGTAGGCGAAGAGCTAAGTGGGAAATGATTCGATGACAAGCTCGACCGTCAAACCCACTGAGAGGTTTGTTGGCTAGATCATGATGAAAATCTGAACTAGGTTAACCCTTAGGCCTCTACTTTCTGGGTCATAGTGCAGTCGAAGGTGCTAGTTCATGACACAAGTCGATCTTAGGGGTGGCCAATACCTTTTTGCTATTTTCGAGACATGCCGCGCTGGCGGTGCTAGCTTTGGGTGTATCACTGTTCTTCCTAAAATCAATGATAAGTTCCTTAGTTTTTGACACATTAAGGTCAAGGGAGTTATCGTCGCACCAATCAACAAAGGCAGGTAGGGCACAACCGTGATCTGACTCTGAGCCCTGAAGAAGAGACAAAAGTGCGGTATCGTCAGAGAATTTCACCAGGTAGCTACCCTCTTTAGAAGACCTGCAGCTGTCTGTATACAAAACAAAAAGCAGGGGGGAAAGAACGCAACCCTGCGGTGAGCCCCTGTTTGAGACCAGGACATTGTACATAACGCCATTAACTAAAACCTGCTGGGTTCTGTCTGTTAAAAAGTTTAAAAGCAATATTAAAAGCTGATCAGGTAAATTAAAAAAAAATATATATATTTGACACCAAACTAGCACTGCGCCACCTGATTTTGATTGACACACCATCTACTGCACCCCCCCAACACCCATTTCGGCACAAACGATGTCATGGCAAGCCCGGAAATTAGCAAACGTGTCCAAGCGAGAGAAAAACCACCTTACGCCCAATGAAATTGTCTCTACGTCTGTGTTAGTGCTACCGCCGGCCTTGTGCGATCCAGAAACTAGAGCCCCTAATGTCTTCTCATGTGTATGTGTTGCAGAGCCTTCTGGGGATGAGTCGGGTGGAGTTCAATTCCATGCCAAACTGGAAGCAGAAGAACCTGAAGAAAAGCAAGGGTCTGTTTTAAAGGACATAATTTTGTACACAAAAAAAGAGAACTTCATTCTTCTTCTTTTTTTTTTTTACTTCGTAGCACCTTCTTACTTTTTGTATTCCTGTTGGAAATGTGTTTTTTTTTTTGTCATTTTGTAAAAAAACAAAACCAAATGTACATGTGTTAATCTGTTTATTTTAACAATGCCATTTTAAAGGTGTTCCATGCCGTTAAAATATCGTAGCCAACAATTATGTGCAATTGTTAACTTTTGGTGGAAAGGTGTTCTCCTAATATAGCAAGTCTGTTTACCCCTACAGTATAAATATGTAATATACTATAAATGTATTTTCTTGTTTCTTTACTGCTGACTGTCAATCCACGGGAGTATGTGCATATGAAAACTGCCTTTTGGTTTGTAGTGCTCTGCTCAAATACTACTGGAGTTATTCACAAGGTTAACCGTTGCCACATAGAAAATCCAAACCAGTGTTTTAACAGGCTGAACTGATCAGCCACACTCACCTAACTTGTAATCTTGAAAAAACAAAAGGAGAATTCTATGCACAACCAAATCACACCTAGATTCTAGAACGATCCTGGTAATTTTGTGTTTGGCTGACTTAAGTTTGAGACACCCTGCAGAACTCTGTTATCCCATGATGATACAGCACATATGGGGGAGAAAAAAATTATTATTATTATTATTATTATTATTATTATAGAACACAAAAATAGAACATGGGGTGTTTTTCCTTCTTTCCTTTTCTCTTTCATCTCAAATAGAAAAAAGTACAAAAAACATTACTTAAATTTAAACAAAAGGATGTTTTGGGGAAATACAGTTTCTACTTGGAAAACATTTATTTCACTGCAACATTTTATTTTATTTTCAGTGCAATTTGGATGTTTATTTGCATTTAATTTTTTTAGCTTTAAATTGCAGTTATCCGCCCATCTTTTCACAGTAATAAAAACAATTACATTTATATAGTGCTTTTCCCTCTATGTTATATATTATTAACAATCATAATTACATTTATATAGTGTTTTTTCACATATATTATACATTAATAATTACATTTATATAGTGCTTTTCTGTATAAATGTAATGAATATTATTATTATTCATGTGAAAAGGCGGGCAGATAACTGCAATTTAAAGCCAAGAAAGTTCGCAGTGACATCTTTAACACATGCTGTGATTGGTTGCCGTTGTTATCATGTCGTGATGATGTACTGTATTTAAAACTGCCGCCTGTTTGAGAGGAGTTTTCTGCCGTTGCAGAGCAGGGATTGATCAAATTTTGTGGAACCTTCAAACATCGACTGTTGACAACATTGTAAAACACTTGCAATCACAGAATGTTGTACAAAGCATTAGTCATGACCAAGTGTCATATCATCTTGAGACTGTTTTTATTATTTTCCAATGAGGGCTTTTGAAATGAATCCTCTCATGAACGCTAATTGGAGACTGTCTGTGTGCCGGTGATGACAAGCCTTTGTCAAACTGCTGGTGTGTACATGTGCAGTGTAAACTGCTTTTATAACCGTCTGTGACCATTCTTATTTTAACTATGAACTATTTTTCAATACAAATTATGTTAATTTGACTGAGCTACGTCTGTGTGGAAACGTTCTTATTTCAACAGTGGGTCAACAGAGCATCTCTGATAGCTATTCTTAGAGCTATTTTTTACATTTATATATATATATATATATAGCGAATCCAGGGGCAGCTGGGACATGAACCTGGGTCTCCGCACCACGGCGAACTACATTAACCAGTCGACTAAAAGGTCCAACCCGTTAGCGAGTCTTGTCATTAATGATCGTGACACTACCCCCCCCCTCCTAGCAAGCACGTCCCCACGCTTCAGCATACCGGCTCCCTCATGCCTCTGGGCCCATGGTATGTTAGAATGGTATGGGTTGTTTTTCAGGGGTTGGACTAGGCCCCTTAGTTCCAGTGAAGAGAAATCTTAATGCTTCAGCATACCAAGACATTTTGGACAAGTCTATGCTTCCAACTTTGTGGGAAGAGTTTGGGGAGGGCCCTTTCGGTTCCAGCATGACTGTGCCCCAGTGCACAAAGCAAGGTCCATTAAGACATGGTAGGGTGAGTTTGGTGCGGAAGAACTTGACTGGCCCCCACAGAGCCCTGACCTCACCCCCATCGAACACCTTTGGGATGAACTAGAATGGAGATTGCGAGCCAGGTCTTCTCGTCCAACATCAGTGCCTGACCTCACAAACGCTCTTCTGGATGAATGGGCAAAAACTCCCACAGACACACTCCGAAACCTTGTGGAAAGCCTTCCCAGAAGAGTGGAAGTTGTTATAGCTGCAAAGGGGGGGGGGGGGGGGCATCTCCATATTAATGCCTCTTGATTTGGAATGGGATGTCATAAAAGCTCCTGTAGGAGTAATGGCCAGGTGTCCCAATACTATTGTACACACACACACACATATATATATGTTTTACGAGGACAATATGACTTTAATATTGATATTAATATTTAACATTGTACTACTTTAATGTTTAATGTACTACTACAATATTTTTTATAATTTAATATTGTACTGCTGCCTTTAATATTGTACCAATACAAAGTGGCAAGGACATTCCTGTCATCTATAACGTGGGCAGAGCCCTTGCATGACGTTAATACACAAAACCCATTTGTAGTAAACATGACTTCGCTCAGTGGAGGTTCGTTAAGAATTCTGCCCTCACAACTTAAATCCGAGGTCTCGGCAACATCCTCAAGGCTCCAACGAGAAATGGGGGAAAACGACACAAGCCAGCCAACACTCAGCAGCAGTCACATGAATCAAAGGAATCTGAAATGACCACAAAGCTCACCCAACGCATAGAAAACCCAATACTGTTGATGTGAGGGGTGTAAGAAAGTATCGATACACTCGAGTATCGCGATATCTTTTGTGATACTGTATCGATTCTCAAAACCACTGTATCCATTTTTAACTGTTTACACGTTGTAATATATTTGCTATATTATCTGGATGTATCCTATACTGCTAATATATCCATAACAGTGATTTGAGCCGAAGACCAATTCCCAACGTCTTGTCCTCTTTATTGTAGCTCTCCGACTGTCGCAGCAGTCAACATCCGGGGTATATGAGAGCCTAGCTTAACCACCACTAGGTAGCGCTGTTGGTCTACTACACACGTAAAGGCTCGTGACAAACACTTTGTGTCGTGTGTAACCCCACGACCGCTAGACAACAGTGTTGTCATCTATCTTCAGCCGTTTGACTCTTCCACTCCTACCAAACAACGTAATCTGTGGCAGGAAGTAGCACAAAGAACACAGGCCTACGGAATCACAATACATCGCCTTTCTTACAGTACCGCGATGTGATATATTGAATCGTAACCCCTGTATCGTGATGTGTATCGTATCGCCAGGTTCTCACCAGTACACAGCCCTAGAAGATATATACACCCACAACATGAAGAAACTAGCATTGTGTTGTACTACACACATGTTATCTGCAATTCCTCCAGTAAGGTGACTTACCAGTCGCCGTGAGTGCACGAACAGAACATTGGCCAGTCTGCAGAAAAGAGGTTTCCAGTGTCCGTCCTTTAAGTGGAACTGCCAGAATGACCTGGGTGGGTGGGTGGGGGGGGTTAATTATGCTTAATGGGCTCTCAACTGGAACAGGCTCCAGCATCCCAGTGACCCTGAGAGCAGGATAAGCGGTTCAGATGATGGATGGATGGATGGATGGACTCTCAACTACCCGTGCAATATCCTGTAAATACCCAAATACAATATATGAGAAACACGTGGCCAAATGTGACAACCAGTAAGAACAGATGCCAGTTCGATACGGGATCACCTGCGGTGCTGTAGGCTCAGCAAGAGGCAGAACAGCAGCGGCACAAAAAGCTGCATCGCTGCGACTGATGATAAACGTCATGTCTATAGTGACAAGATTCAAACTGGGCAAAAGATCAAAACAAAATGGTGGAACATTTAATCTTTAAACACTTGGGAATCTGTGTTTCCCCAAGGCTGAAAGCTTTTTTTCTATTTGACTGTTTGTTTGGGAGCGAGAGACCACTTGTCATTTCCTCCGGGTCCAGGGTCCGACCCAAGGGCTAGCGAGTCTACACATCCGTGGTCATTACACCACCCCCCCTCCGTCAGGAACTGCGTCATACCAGCTCCCTCACGCCTCTGGGCGCACGCGCTTCCGATGGCCTCACGCACGGTCTCACCATCCCACTTCTGACACCAATGTAGCGAATTTGGGGGGGGGGGCAGCCGGAAACCGCCGCAGCCGGGACGCGAACCCGGGTCGCCCGCACCACGAGCGACTGCGCTAACCAGTCGACTACAGGGTCCGACCCGTTAGCCGAGGGCTGGCGAGTCTACTCATCCATGTTCGTTGCACCACCCCCCTCCCTCGGGAAGCGCGTCCCTGCACTTCAGCATACCAGCTCCCTCACGCCTCTGGGCGCATGCGCTTCCGATGGCCTCACGGTCTCGCCATCCCACTTCTGACACCAATGTAGCTAACCAGCCGACTAAAGGGTCCGACCCGTTAGCCGAGGGCTAGCGAGTCTAGTAATCCCTGATCGTTACAGTACTGTAGCAGCATAATGACTGTTTGGACACTTGCTGCAGCACCTGTACCAATCAAATACATCCACTGACATGATGTATCCATCCACGTGGGGGCCCCCTGGGTCCCGAGATGTGGAATTGACATGATCCATCCATTGAGGAGAGGGCCCTCTGTACTGGGTCAGAGCCACTGATTGGCTTCATGTCTTCCCAGCAACTTTCTTAATTTTGACAGCAGGCATTTTCATCTCTCCCAAGCATGTCCACGATTTCTCACCAGGAGTTCAGCGCCATTTGGCTGTCTTTACATTCTTTCAAAGACAAATATCTACTACTACTACCACTACTACTACTACTATCACTACTACTATCGGCTGCTCCCGTTAGGGGGCGCCACAGCGGATCATCTGTTTCCATCTCTTCCTGTCCTCTGCATCTTCCTCTGTCACACCAGCCACCTGCATGTCCTCTCTCACCACATCCATAAACCTCCTCTTTGGCCTTCCTCTTCTCCTCTTCCCTGGCAGCTCCATATTCAGCATCCTTCTCCCAGTATACCCAGCATCTCTCCTCCACACATGTCCAAACCATCTCAATCTTGTCTCTCTTGCTTTGTCTCCAAACCGTCCAACCTGAGCTGTCCCTCTAATATACTCGTTCCTAATCCTGTCCTTCTTCATCACTCCTAACAAAAATCTTATCATCTTCAACTCTGCCACCTCCAGCTCCACCTCCTGTCTTTTCATCAGTGCCACTGTCTCCAAACCATACAACATAGCTGGTCTCACTACCATCTTGTAAACCTTCCCTTTAGCTCTTGCTGGTACCCTTCTGTCACAAATCACTCCTGACACTCTTCTCCACCCACTCCACCCTGCCTGCACCCTCTTCTTCACCTCTCTTCTGCACTCCCTGTTACTTTGGACAGTTGACCCCAAGTATTTAAACTCATACGCCTTCGTCACCTCCACTCCTTGCATCCTCACCATCCCACTGTCCTCCCTCTCATTCATGCATAGGTATTCCGTCTTGCTCCTACTGACTTTCATTCCTCTTCTCTCCAGTGCATACCTCCACCTCTCCAGGTTCTCCTCAACCTGCACCTACTCTCACTACAGATCACAATGTCATCCACAAACATCATTGTCCATGGAGACTCCTGCCTGATCTTGCCCGTCAACCTGTCCATCACCATTACAAACAAGAAAGGGCTCAGAGCCGATCCTTGACGTAATCCCACCTCTATATGACCTGGCCTGAAAAGGACTGTTAGGTCACAAGATATGTCTGCTTTAGTTTCCATTCATTATGAAGTCTAAGCCAAAAAGTTGAGTAAATTTAACGTCTACTGGTAAAATCGGTCCGTTTCCAGTGGTTCCGTCATCAGATAATAAGACTCTACACAAACAGGGTCTAACCTGCTCTGCTTGTTGCTGGAGAGGGGGACAACTGGTTGCAGATGCAGAGCAAGACCAGCATGGCAGCTCTGCGGGTCTGGAAACCATATTTATCTTTTCCATGTGCGAGTGCTGATAGTTTCTCTCAGTGTGCTGCTTTTTATTATGCCTTTCAGAAGGTACATTTACTTGAGCAAGGTGGTGTCACCTGCTGGTCTTAGTTGTATATTACAGGCGTCCTGACCGACCAGAGCAGGCACCAGTGCAGCGACCAGGACACATACCTACATCCCACACCCACAGACACGACCAATGGTGTCTGTAGGGACGCCCGACCAAGCCGGAGGTAACACGGGGATTCGACTCGGCGATCTCCATGTTGGTAGGCAACAGAATAGACCGCTACGCCACCCCGACGCCCTATTTCTTGTTTTGAGTGGTGTCTTCCTGAAGGGCACTGCCCCTGTAAACAAGGTGTTTGTACAGTAGCATGAAGGCGCTAATTAGCTAGCCAACGTAACACTGGCCTACCACCACCTGTCTGCCACCGCCTGTCTGCCACCACCTGTCTGCCACCGCCAGCCTACAAACAGCATTCTCACATGCTGTTTGTAGGCTCCAGCTCGGTAAACAGAATTCTCAAGCCTCTCGCGTCTGGGTGGCGTGGCGGTCTATTCCACTGCCTACCAACACGGGGATCGCCGGTTCGAATCCCCGTGTTGCCTCCGGCTTGGTCGGGCGTCCCTACAGACACAATTGGCCGTGTCTGCGGGCTGGACGCCGGATATGGGTATGTGTCCTGGTCGCTGCACTAGCGCCTCCTCTGGTCGGTCGGGGCGCCCGTTTGGGGGGACTGGGGGAGGAATAGCGTGATCCTCCCACGCGCTATGTCCCCCCTGGTGAAACTCCTCACTGTCAGGTGAAAAGAAGCGGCTGACGACTCCACATGTATGGGAGGAGGCGTGTGGTAGTCTGCAGCCCTCCCCGGATCGGCAGAGGGGGTGGAGCAGAGACCGGGACGGGTTGGAAGAGTGGGGTAATTGGATGGGTACAACTGGGGAGAAAAAGAGGAAAATTCCAAAAAAAAAACCCAAAACAAAACAGAATTTTCAGATGTCAATAACGGTCACAGGGGTTGAACCAGACAAAATTATCAAGTGTAAAAAAACAACAACAAACTACATAAAAATCTGCCCCCCAAAATGCTGCCCCCCCACCCTTTTGTTTTTTTACTATGGTTTACTGCCCGAGCCGGTTCTCCCCAAACCCTGCAAGAGCTGAGACTGGTTACACCAGTGTGCTTTCGTTCATCACTTGGACATGAAGCTAAATAAAGAAGCGTTTAAAGAAGGTTATTATTATCATTATACATCATCTCGTGGTCGGTGTGGGGAGCTCAGACACCAAAGTCATGCTAGCCTGTCAGCCGTCCCTGCTATTAGGAGACCAAACCCTCTCACAACCAGAACCGCCGGTGCCTCATTCATTCATTATTTGTTCGATTGTGTTAACTGGCCTCAGTTGCGGCACGGCGGCGCAGTGGTTAGCGCGGTGGCCTCACAGCAAGAAGGTCCTGGGTTCGAGCCCCGGGGTAGTCCAACCTTGGGGGTCGTCCCGGGTCGTCCTCTGTGTGGGAGTTTGCATGTTCTCCCCGTGTCTGCGTGGGTTTCCTCCCACAGTCCAAACACATGTAGGTCAGGTGAACTGGCCGCACTAAATGGTCCCTAGATGTGTGTGGGGGGCCTGGTGGCCTGTCCAGGGTGTCTCCCCCGCCTGCCACCCAATGGCTGCTGGGATAGGCTCCAGCATCCCCGTGACCCTGACAGCAGGATAAGCGGTTCAGATAACGGACGGATGGAAGGCCTCAGTCGCTTCGTTGTGGGCTGTCTGCTAAAGTGTAATGTTAACGCTCAACCACCAGGCGGAGGTATGTGTCCAAATTTGACGTTTCATAAGGCTCACCTTTCAATTATGCCAAAAAGACCTTATAAGAGAGACACACACAAACCCCCCCCCCCCCATGTGGCCTCTATCGAAAGCGCTGGCGTGGCAGTAATATTAATGCGTCCTTCCTTAGTCCACAGGAAGTGGACTGTGGTCCTGGACGCGTGCGGGACGCGGATTCAGTAGGTGGACATCCACCAATATCCCCCGTGTTTCACCGGGCCTCATGCATCCTCATCACTGTTGGAAACAACACCTGCTTGGCCCGGCCTGCCATGCAGCGACCACCAGCCATGTTAATGCTAGCCTCACCCACCAGCCTGCAAACACACACACACACACACACACACACACACACACACACACACACACACACACACACACACACACACACACACACACACACAGAGGAAGAGAAGGAAGGATATATTGCGAGGGGTTTAACACACATGCACACAGATTCACTTAAGCCCTGAAACGCACACACACACACACAGTCCAGGCTACACTAAAGCTTTTTACACACAAACAGAAAACCACTCAAATCCTGCAACACACGAACACACACATGCATCTGAGCTAACGACACACAAAAATACAGATACTCAAGACATGGCTACACTCAGATACACTCAAGCTGCAATGTTGCAGATATACGCACATCACAATGACGCACTTACACCCCCCCTGCACACACACACACACACACACACAGTCAATTCATGTAACAAACATACACTTGTATGCACACACACACACACACACACACACTTTAAATCACACAGGCCTATTGTCTATAGGTGCATGCAAGAACACACACGCAAGAAAAGTGAATTCATTTCCATGACAAATAGCTTGAAACAACCACGGCCGCTCAGAGCGGCGAGGCCTGCTGCAGAGCTCGCCGTCAGCCGTGTCCAGTGAGCATTCATTACCAGCTGGCCCCGGGGCCCCATTGGCCCCCACAACAGCCAGCGTGCAGCCGCTCGATGAAGCAGCAAACGCAGGGCAGGTTGGGCTGTAATAACACGCCGGCTGCACGGTGATGGAGGTTTATAGGTAGGGAGCCGGGCAGAATAAATCTGTGCCGGGCAGAAAACTCGGGGCTAACGCTGACAACTCAAGCACTGGCTGAGAGAGGGGCCGAAGAGCTCTCAGCCCTTCACTCCAAATGCAGTATTTCCCCGACTTCGAGACTCACAAAACCGCAGTGGAATCAGGAATGAAGAATCAGGAATCAGGAATCAGGCATCAGGAATCAGGAATGAGGAATCAGCAATGAGGAATCAGGAATGAGGAATCAGGAATGAAGAATCAGGCATCAGGAATCAGGCATCAGGAATCAGGAATGAGGAATCAGCAATGAGGAATCAGGCATCAGGAATCAGGAATGAGGAATGAGGAATGAAGAATCAGGCATCAGGAATGATGAATCAGGCATCAGGAATCAGGCATCAGGAATCAGGCATCAGGAATGAGGAATCAGGCATCAGGAATCAGGCATCAGGAATGAGGAATCAGCAATGAGGAATCAGGCATCAGGAATGAGGAATGAGGCATCAGGAATCAGGCATCAGGAATCAGGCATCATGAATGAGGAATGAAGAATCAGGAATCAGGCATCAGGAATCAGGAATGAGGAATCAGGAATGAAGAATCAGGAATCAGGCATCAGGAATGAGGAATCAGGAATGAGGAATCAGGAATGAAGAATCAGGCATCAGGAATGAGGAATCAGGCATCAGGAATCAGGCATCAGGAATGAGGAATCAGGCATCAGGAATGAGGAATGATGAATGAGGAATCAGGAATCAGGCATCAGGAATCAAGAATCAGGCATCAGGCTCACTTTGTCATTTTGTTTCATGTGCATGAAATTAAACAAAATATCGTTTCCCCAGCCCACAGCAGTGCAACACAAAGACCATAACACATATCTAAAAACTACAAAAACACATATCAAACTACAAAAAAGATAAATGTGTATACACACAAACACACAGTGGTGCTTCAAAGTTTGTGAAACCTTTAGAATTTTCTATATTTCTGCATAAATATGACCTAAAACGTCATCAGATTTTCACACAAGTCCTAAAAGCAGATTCAGTTCAATTCAATTCAATGTGTTGTCGTTAAAAACAACGTGCAGGCACATGTTAAAAATGAATTGAGGGCTGTGGCTTCACCAAACAGTGCAAGACAGACACAGACAAACCCAGCAAACACAGTATAAGATGTACACACACGAAGACCAAAAGCTAAAAATAAGTTCAAAGAGAGCTGGAGTACAAAATATTTAGAAATATCCACAGACATTCAGTGGGTAGCCAGGTTCAGGTGGGCAACAGCTTGGGGAAAGAAGCTGTGTTTGAGCCTGGTAGTCTGGGCTCTGAGGCTCCTGTAGCGCCTCCCAGAGCACGGGGGGAGACCAGTCCATGGTTGGGGTGGGTGGGATCTCTGCTGATGCTCAGACCCCTTCGAAGGCAGCCTTTGTGATAAATGTCTTTTATGGCTGGGAGCTGGGTACCGGTGATATGCTGGGCCGCCTTGATGACCCGCTGCAGAGCTTTCTGGTCTACTGAGGTGCAGCTGCCGTACCACACTGAGATGCAGCTGGTCAGGATGCTCTCTGTGGTGCAGTGGTAGAAGTTGGGGAGAAAAAGATAAAGAGATAAAGAGAACCCAATTAAACAAATGAGACAAAAATGTTATGCTTGGTCATTTATTTATGGAGGACAATGATCCAATATTACATGTCTGTGAGTGGCAGAAGTTTGTGAACCTCTGTGATTAGCAGTTAATCTGAAGGTGAAATTAGAGTCAGGTGTTTTCAATCAATGGGATGACAATCAGGTGTGAGTGGGCGCCCTGTTTTATTTAAAGAACAGTCTGGTCTTCACAACACATGTTTGGGGAAGTGTGTCATGGCGAGAACAAAAGAGATTTCTGAGGAGCTCAGAAAAAAAGCGTTGTTGATGCTCATCAGGCTGGAAAAGGTTACAGAACCATCTCTACAGAGTTTGGACTCCACCAATCCACAGTCAGACAGACTGTGTACAAATGGAGGAAGTTCAAGACCATTGTTGCCCTCCCCAGGAGTGGTGGACCATCAAAGATCACTCCAAGAGTAAGGCGTGTAATAGTCGGTCAGGTCATGAAGGAACCCAGGGTAACGTCTAAGCAGCTAAAGGCCTCTCTCACATTGGCTAATGGTAATGTTCATGAGTCCACCATCAGGAGAACACTGAACAACAATGGTGTGCACGGCAGGGTTGCAAGGAGAAAGCCACTGCTCTCCAAAAAGAACATTGCTGCCCGTCTGCAGTTTGCTGGAGATCACGTGGACAAGCCAGAAGGCTATTGGAAAAATGTTTGTGGACGGATGAGACCAAAATAGGACTTTTTGGTTTAACTGAGAAGCGTTATGTTTGGAGAAAGGAAACCGCTGCATTCCAGCAGAAGAACCTCATCCCATCTGTGAAACATGGTGGTGGTAGCATCATGGTTTCGGCCTGTTTTGCTGCATCTGGGCCAGGACGGCTTGCCATCATCGATGGAATAATGAATTCTGAATTATACCAGTGAGTTCTTAAGGAAAATGTCAGGACATCTGCCCGTGAACTGAATCTCAAGAGAACGTGGGTCATGCAGCAAGACAACGACCCTAAGCACACAAGTCGTTCTACCAAAGAATGGTTAAAGAAGAGTAAAGTTGATGTTTTGGAACGGCCAAGTCAAAGTCCTGACCTTAATCCAATGGAAATGTTGTGGCAGGACCTGAAACGAGCAGTTCATGTGAGGACACCCACCAACATCCCAGAGTTGAAGCTGTTCTGTACGGAGGAATGGGCTGAAATTCCTTCAAGCCGGACTGATCAACACTTACCAGAAACGTCTAGTTGCAGTTATTGCTGCACAAGGGGGGTCACACCAGATACTGAAAGCAAAGGTTCACATACTTTTGCTACTCACAGATATGTAATATTGGATCATTGTTCTCAATAAATAAATGACCAAGTGTAATATTTTGTCTCGTTTGTTAATTAGGTTCTCTTTATCTACTTTTAGGACTTGTGTGAAAATCTGATGATGTTTTAGGTCATATTTATGCAGAAATATAGAAAATTCAAAAGGGTTCACAAACTTTCAAGCACCACTGTATATAGTATATATGTATATCACTGTCCAGGAGAACGAACGCCAGCCAGGATGACTGTGGGAACTGCTGGTCTGCATGGTCTAGCAGTTAGCTTAGTCTGCCCTACTTCCGCATCCTGTCAGACTGCCCTTGGTGTTTTCTCCTTGGGTGCAGCTCCAGTCAGGGCCGTGGTCCCTGGGCCCACAGGATGCAGCAGACCAAGCTCTCCCAGCCGATTCAGCACCAGCTCTCCCAGCCATTAAACGATGACACAAACTTAGATGCAGACGTGGACAAAGACACTGCATGGAGGGTACTGGGTGAGGCCGCCACAAACATAAGTTCGTGCCGCCATCTTCCCACACTGGTACTGGGTGAGGCCATCGCAAACATGAATTTGCACCACCATCTTCCCACACCAGAAGCGGCGAGAACTGGTCGGCATGTTGCATATCTGCCAATGTAGCTTACAGTACATTTACATAAGTCGTGTAAACACGTGTACAGGTCCAAAACTGAGTAGATTACACAACATAAAAAAGACAGACATGCACTGACTGGTTGTCTATGTGTTTAACCTCACATTCCAAGGCTGGTTGTCCATCCGTCCATCCATCCATCCATCTGTTATCCAACCCACTTATCTTACTCAGGGTCACACGGATGCTGGAGCCTATCCTAGCAGTCATTGGGCGGCAGGCGGGGAGACACCCTGGACAGGCGCCAGTCCATCACAGGGCCCACACACACACACACACACACACACACACACACACACACACATAGGGACAATGTAGTACGGCCGAGTCACCTGACCTACATGTCTTTGGACTGTGGGAGGAAACTGGAGCCCCCGGAGGAAACCCACGCAGACACGGGGAGAACATGCAAACTCCACACAGAGGACGACCCAGGATGATGCCCCAAGGCTGTACTACCCCTGGGCTCGAACCCAGGACCTTGTAGCTGTAAGGCGACCACGCTAACCACTGCCCTCACCACATGACAAAAGAAAATAGACAGAAAACTACTTCCAAAAGCTTCGCGCAAAGATTTCCTTGTCTTCCTTTAAGGCAGTCGGTTCTTTCTCTGCCATGCGTTCACTGTTGTTGTGTTGTCTGTTCATATCAAAGTTTGATTTTCAGTGTTAGACTAGACGTCAGACTCGGCCGAGTGAATCCTTGAAACTTTCCCTATTCAACTAAACAACAGAGAACAGTTGGGTCAGAAAAAAAATCGGTGAAGAAAACAAGGCCTCCCTAAATACAGTGTGCCGCCGCGAGCACACGGTAAGCAAAACAACCCTCTAATCAGCATCGACCTTGGATTTTGTGTATTCGGCAACGTGTGTGTATGCGTGCACGTACACATAGGCTGAGACGAATGAGGAAGGGTGATTATGTTGCTGATCAATGCTTCTCCCTGGCTCAGATCCCAGCAGCGCTCTGCAGGCTGCATCCACACAGGCTTGGCTCAGCCTCCAAGCTTGCCCAGATACACTCACCAGGCGCGACGGTGCTGCGGGGCCGAGGATTAGCACCACAGGCTAGCCGTGCATCACACCGGCATGAAAACAAGAGTACCGATTCCTCATAACTCATATCTGGGTTGTAAAGGGCGTGTTTCCTATCTTGTATGACGATCCTGTTCGGATGGCTCCAACATTTTGATAACGGAGATGCTGTGACACCTCTGGGTCGTGAAGACCTTCGGGGTTCTGTCAGTTCATGTCTGTGATCGAGAAGAGATTTCAAGCTGCAGACTCACCTAATAAAGCACCACACATTCAAGCGCACACAGCTGGTGGCAGTAATGCAGAGATCTCAAAAAGACGTTTGAGCTTCTCAACGAGATAACCTCACCGATTTCTCAAGTCCGGGTTTCACCGATAGAGCCGAACAGTCAGGCCATTCATATCTCCGTCATATGGAAGTTGATTATCAGCTACATGGTAGTGACGGTACAAGGCAGACTCGCCCGCCATTCCATTATCCAAGCAGCTTATCCTAACCAGGGTCGCAGGGATGCTGGAGTATGTCCCAGCAGTCATTGGACGGCAGGCGAGGAGACACCCTGGACAGGCCGCCAGGCCATCACAGGGTCGACACAAACACATATTCACACCAAGGGACAATCACCTGACCTACGTGTCTTCGGACTGTGGGGGGAAAACGGAGCACCCGGAGGAAACCCACACAGACACGGGGAGAACATACAAACTCCACGACCCGGGATGACCCCCGAGTTTGGGCAACCCCAGGGTTCAAACCCAGAACCTTCTTGCTGTGAGGCGACTGTGCTAACCACTGCACCACCATGCTACGAGACTCACCATGGCAGACTCACCATGAGCTGCAAAACAGTGACATGACCAGCAGCATGCTCCACCATGTTTCCTGTACAGCAGCATGCTCCACCATGTTTCCTCTGCAGCAGCATGCTCCACCATGTTTCCTCTGCAGCAGCATGCTCCACCATGTTTCCTCTGCAGCAGCATGCTCCACCATGTTTCCTGTACAGCAGCATGCTCCACCATGTTTCCTCTGCAGCAGCATGCTCCACCATGTTTCCTGTATAGCAGCATGCTCCACCATGTTTCCTGTACAGCAGCATGCTCCACCATGTTTCCTCTGCAGCAACATGCTCCACCATGTTTCCTCTGCAGCAGCATGCTCCACCATGTTTTCTCTGCAGCAGCACACTCCACCATGTTTCCTCTGCAGCAGCATGCTCCACCATGTTTCCTCTACAGCAGCATGCTCCACCATGTTTCCTGTATAGAAGCATGCTCCACCATGTTTCTTGTACGGCAGCATGCTCCACCATGTTTCCTCTGCAGCAACATGCTCCACCATGTTTCCTCTGCAGCAGCATGCTCCACCACCTTTCCTCTGCAGCAGCATGCTCCACCATGTTTCCTCTACAGCAGCATGCTCCACCATGTTTCCTCTGCAGCAGCATGCTCCACCATGTTTCTTGTACAGCAGCATGCTCCACCATGTTTCCTCTGCAGCAACATGCTCCACCATGTTTCCTCTGCAGCAGCATACTCCACCATGTTTCCTCTGCAGCAGCATGCTCCACCACCTTTCCTCTGCAGCAGCATGCTCCACCATGTTTCCTCTGCAGCAGCATGCTCCACCATGTTTCCTCTGCAGCAGCATACTCCACCATGTTTCCTCTGCAGCAGCATGCTCCACCACCTTTCCTCTGCAGCAGCATGCTCCACCATGTTTCCTCTGCAGCAGCATGCTCCACCATGTTTTCTCTGCAGCAACATGCTCCACCATGTTTCCTCTACAGCAGCATGCTCCACCATGTTTTTCTCCACCATGTTTCCTCTGCAGCAGCATGCTCCACCATGTTTCCTCTACAGCAACATGCTCCACCATGTTTTTCTCCACCATGTTTCCTCTGCAGCAGCATGCTCCACCATGTTTCTTGTACAGCGTCATGCTCCACCATGTTTCCTGTACAGCAGCATGCTCCACCATGTTTCCTCTACAGCAACATGCTCCACCATGTTTCCTCTGCAGCAGCATGCTCCACCATGTTTCCTCTGCAGCAGCATGCTCCACCATGTTTCCTCTACAGCAGCATGCCCCACCATGTTTCCTGTATAGCAGCATGCTCCACCATGTTTCTTGTACAGCAGCATGCTCCACCATGTTTCCTCTGCAGCAGCATGCTCCACCATGTTTTCTCTGCAGCAACATGCTCCACCATGTTTCCTCTGCAGCAGCATGCTCTACCATGTTTCCTCTGCAGCAGCATGCTACATGTTTCCTGTACAGCAGCATGCTCCACCATGTTTCCTCTGCAGCAACATGCTCCACCATGTTTCCTCTGCAGCAGCATGCTCCACCATGTTTCCTCTGCAGCAACATGCTCCACCATGTTTCCTCTGCAGCAGCATGCTCCACCATGTTTCCTCTGCAGCGGCATGCTCCACCATGTTTCCTGTACAGCAGCATGCTCCACCATGTTTCCTCTGCAGCAGCATGCTCCACCATGTTTCCTCTACAGCAGCATGCTCCACCATGTTTCCTCTGCAGCAGCATGCTCCACCATGTTTCCTCTGCAGCAGCATACTCCACCATGTTTTCTCTGCAGCAGCATGCTCCACCATGTTTCCTCTACAGCAGCATATTCCACTGTATTCCCTCTCTAAGGCACGATGGGCTATTTTAGGGATGAGGAGAAGACAAACCAAACACAGTACATACAAGAATGCATCGGTTGAAACTGTTTGATAGTGAGGGGAAAGGGACTCAGTGTCATCATTCACGATACTTTATGGGATGAGTTTGCTCACAGCTTTTTAGAAGACAAAGAAAAGACAGCGTTGTACCTTTGCCTTTTTTTCTGATTTAAAAAAAAAAGAAAAAGAAAAATATTTGGAATCGATTGTTATAAGGCCGGCATAAATCTCACAGCAGGTTGGATTTGTTCAAGGCTTAAAACTCTTTACATGTGGGTTTTCTCAAATGTCTATGACCCTGATCCCAAAATAAGCGGCTCGCGGACCTGGTTCAGACCGTGAGAACCAAATGTTTGGCCAGCGCCGACCCACTGGCACTAATGCACCTGTCATAAGACGTGAAATACAGTGTGTGCTGCTCTACTTTATTTTGACACCCCCCCCCACACACACACACACATTGGACAGCTGACCTATGCCGTAGGGCGTGCGTAGATGTAAGCTGTACTCTCCACTCTCTACGGTCCTTGACTAGACAGAGCCACTCACCGTCCAAGTCACAGATCAATAACTGTCCTAAACCAAGAACACGGCCTGCGGAAAAGTGGAAAGTCGATCAGCAAAACCATCAGTTCAAATCTGACCGATCAGCTTTGTGTTATTCTACCGGACCCCCGTCGATGCCAGACCAACGTGCTTGGTATGCATGCAGACCGTAGCTGTCTGCAAAGCAGATCATCTCAAGCAGCACCTCAGCACCGTGCATGCTGCCTGCTTTAATGCCAACCAACCTACAGAATCAGATCACCACAAACGAAAAATAGCAAATGTCATACAAGCAACTCCGTCTCTGCTGTCTGCAAACCAGCTTTGACACAAGAGAGTGCCGCCGCTGCATCACTGCATGTTTCATGGAGCCTCGCCGATGCTGAGTTGATTAAACGTGTGCAGTTGATATGGTTGGCGAGGTTTTAAGTCATGGTGAGACAAACAAGAAAACCGTTGTGGAGCCATTAAAGCAGGCGCACGTAATGACGTCACACGGGCTCAATCTGGCGCTACACATTTAATTCAGGCCTCTGCAAAAATGCAAGAATATGTCTTTAGATTGCCGGTCTTGGACGCAGAGAATCTAATTTTCTCCAGATAAACAGTAACAAGACATCACAAATGCACAAAAATAAACAATTTGGGGCGTCCGGGTGGCGTAGTGGTCTAATTCCGTTGACGCACAGACACGGGGATCGCCGGTTCGAATCCCCGCGTTAGCTCCGGCTTGGTCGGGCGTCCCTGCAGACACAATTGGCCGTGTCTGCGGGTGGGAAGCCGGATGTGGGTATGTGTCCCGGTCGCTGTACTAGCGCCTCCTCTGGTTGGTGTGGGTGTGGGTGTGGCGTGATCCTACCACGTGCTACGTCCCCCTGGTGAAACTCCTCACACATGTATCGTAGGAGGCATGTGGTAGTCTGCAGCCCTCCCCGGATTGGCAGAGGGGGTGGAGCAGCGACCAGGACGGCTCGGAAGAGTGGGGTAATTGGCCGAGTATAACTGGGGAGAAAAAGGGGGGAAAATGCGGGAAAAAAATAAAATAATTATAGCACGGGCAATATGTCTCATACATCCCTCTTCAAATAGTCTTAACACAGTATAACTCCATATTTCTCAATAAACACTATTAAACACAGTCATACGAAATGCTAATAGGATCAACGGGGGGTGGGGGGGTCCCTCACACGAAGCCTCATTGTTCAGACTCCTGCCGGCACTTCCGCTACTGCGATGGCGGCCATGCACCTCGCATTAGCTGCTACTAACTAGCTAAGCATACACAGGCAAAACGGTCACAAATAAACACATGCAGAAACTAGCACAGTGTCGCTAAACGTTTCTCTAACCCAGAACACATAAACACCTTCACCAGCTTACCTGCAAAATACAAGAACATGTGTTTAAATTCCCGATCGCGCCACAGCCTTTCCCGCTTCCATCTTGGGACACAGAGAATCTCGTTTTCTGACGAACTCACGCGAGACTTCTCTTTGACTCTCTCCGTGCACACGCTGCTCATGTAGTGATACTGCCACCTACTGGCTAGTTACTGGTGTTCCTGCCCAACTATGACTAACCGTGTACCTTCAATTTTAACTAGAATGACGTGGTGACCCACATCTATATAACTAGAGACATTCACCTAAGAGGTCAGATAATGCACTTCCGCTTCCGGTACAGAGTTCAGTGTCGTTGTCGAACGTATGACATGAAAAGTTGGAGCTAGTAAACTACCTCGACTACGTCTACTCTTACGTCTCCTGTCTCGTTGTTTTCTAACTCCACAATGACCACGTTTCTTTCCCCCATAACCACATAGGAAACATAACAGAAACTCTCAACTTACATTGCATTACAGAAATTATAAATTATTCTGTTTCATGAGCTACACGTGACTTATTGTGCCACACCATCGTCGGCTAACACGGCAACAAGAAGAGCAGAACTTTTAGTGGAGGAGTGTTTTTCCGAGCTACTCGCTGATTTGAGGAAAGCAGAGGCCATATCATTAGCCATAGACTCGTCCTGTCACCGAACCGACATGGAACAGCTCGTATCTGCGTTCACGAGATGTTTTGATGGGGAGACGTTTTGGAAAGAGCTGCTATGTTTGCTTCCTCTGCCCGGGCGCACAACTGGGGAACTCGTCTTTAATGAATTAACACATTGCTTTGAGAAGAACGGCTTGGATGTGAGCCAAATTGTTCCCATTGCCACCGATGGGGCTCCGTCAATGGTGGGACAACACAAGGACTTGGTAAAAAGGCCTGCCACTGTTAACCCAGCACTCTTAGCATTTCATTGCATTATGCATAAACCGGTGTTGTGCACTAAACGGTGTGGGGAAATCAAAGAGGCGATGGATACTGTGCCGAGACTGGTAAATTTAGTTCACAAGAGTTCTCGTCTGCAACATGGACTTTTTAGAGCATTGCTGGAGGAAACGTCAGTGGAGCACAAGGGTCTTTTGCTGCATAATGATGTTCGCTGGCTGAGCAAAGGCAGTGTGTTGGAGAGGGTGTACGACCTGTGCCACGAGCTTGTGTCATTTTTATCCCGACTGCAGAGCCAGAAAGCCCAAGAACATCAGAGGTTCTTAAGTGACAACAAGGTGATGCAATGCTATTTTTTTCATCTATATCACCTTGATCTGCAATTACAAGGCAAGAACTACACCATGGGTCTCAACCTCAAATTACCTGGGGAACACTTGACAGGTGGTCTTACGGTGGAGGGCCGGTGCAATAGGGATGAAGAAAAACCTGTTCGACGATATAACCTTCACATTGTTATTTATTACGATTCCCCCCCCCCCCAGAGTTTTCGCATGAGTAGGAAACAGTGTACATAGTTTAGCCTGGCCTAGGCCTACATAATTAGCCCACTTCTTGCCAGAAACCTGGCACTACTTCTGCTGACACAGGTGAGGCACATTTGCTTTCAGGGACTGGACAGTGGACACCCTGAGGACAGGCTGGAGATGTTCATCGGTCAGTCTGGACCTATGCTTTGATTTATTAAAGTTCGTAGTTGAGAACAGTTTCTCACACAGGTAAGTGCTGCTGAAAAGACACATGACCTGCCTGAACAGTCGAGCAACCATGGGAATGTTTTGGGAAGCTCTCTGAGAAACTGTCCAAGCATGTCCTGCTTTCCCTGTGCCTCTCTGAATTTTGCCTTGAGCTCAGTGTTGCACTGCAAATCTCTGAGCTCCATTTCAAATGTGCTTGGAGCACCGTTCACGTCACAGGAGAAGGGGTCTGCAAATAATTGGAAAGTGGGGATCAGAAAAGCGACGCTCAAACTCCTGGTGCAGCTTGTCAGTGGCAGTCACACACTCATCAGCATTGACTCTGGCACCATCATCAATAATTAACTGGTATTTTGGGAAGTGGACAAATCTTTTCTCTGTGAGCTGTGTTTTCCATAGTCTGGAGTATCACAGAGAAGGCTTTCACACTATCAAATGCTACACTGACAAGTTGGTCCGGCCCCCTGTAGTTTTAAATTAAGAGTGTGAAGTGCCTGTGTGATATCAGTTAAGAAAGCTAAATCCATTAGCCATTTGGGATCATCAAGCTCAGGAACATGTAGCCTGCCTTCTTTCATGAATTCTGATCGCCTCCCTCAATTCAAAAAACCTTTCCAGGACACTGCCCCCGCTCAGCCAGCGCACTCCTGACAAGTATGTTGAATCCATTTCCTCCAGAAGCACACAGAACTGACAGTGGTGTAAACCTCCTGATCTGAAGTAAGTAATGCATTTCCCCACAACAGTCATAACGCTGGCAAACTCCAAGCGTTTGCTGCAGAATGCCTGCTGGCGAATGGTGCAGTGCAATGCAACTGCGGGATCTCCATTCTCTTCCTCCAGCTTTCTTTGAAGGAATCGGTGCTCCAAGCCCGTGTTTTCTTCCCGTCATTGACGGGACACCATCAGCGGTGATTCCCGCCAATTTATTCCAGGGTACACCAGCATCCTCAATTGCATTGCACAGCACCTGAAGTATATCTCCGGGTGTAGCTTTTCCCTGCATTGGATATAAAGTTAGCAGTTCTTCTGTTAACTCAAAATGATCATTGCTACCCCTTACAAATATAGCGAGCTGAGCATTGTCGTTTACATCCGTGCTTTCATAAAGTGCCAAAGGTATGTTTCAGGTGTGTGAAATCTATCTTTATGCATGCTCAAAAATCCAGGTTAAACATTTTAAAAACAACCAAAAACCCATTAAAGCAAGAAAGTTGAATCGGTTCATCTGGACACAACGTTTATTGAGAGAAACGTTTCCTCACCCATCTCAGGGACCTCTTTGTGCAACTGTAATGTAAAGGTGGGGACGCCTGCAGTCAGTTGAGACTGAAGACGTCACTTAGATGAATGATGGGACGTTTCTGTCAATAAATGTTGTGGCGGTCTATTCCGTTGCCTGCAGACACGGAGATCTTCTTCTTCTTCTTCTTCTTCGTCTTTCAGCTTGTTCCCTGTTTTTCAGGGGTCGCCACAGCAAATATTACAGTTTTCATCAGTACCCCGTGACGGCACAGTACCAATGGTGGCCGTTGTTAACACGGGCCTCAGCCAATCCCGTATGGAGCCTAGACTGATCCGGAATGGGCTTGTCAATCCGCATGATGATTTGGCAAAATTTTACACCGGATGCCCTTCTTGACACAGCCACTAACCCTACGGACGGGGGCACAGGTAAAGGGCTGATGCCATCCCAGTATTCATGGACTTGCACCAGTGCCAGTCGCTATAACCTACCAACATGGGGATATCTGGTTCGAATCCCCGCGTTACTTCCAGCTTGGTCTGGCGTCTCTACACACACAGTTGGCCGCGTCTGAGGGTGGGAAGTCGGATGTATGTGTCCTGGTTGCTGCACTAGCACTTCCTCGTCGGTCGGGGTGCCTGTTCGGGCGGGAGGGGGAACTGGGGGGATGCGGGGGGGTAGCATGATCAGTGGTGGATCTAGAGATTTTTTCCTGGGGTGGCAAAGGAGTGGCAAGACTGTGTCCCAGAGGTGGCAGCTCCCACCCCTTGCCACCCTGTAGATCCGCGCCTGTGAGGGGGGAGGGGGATTCTAAATCGGCGACTTCTGTTTGAGATGAGTTTGGTGCGGGTCTCATTGACGTTCACCATGCATGTACACAAAATATACTTTAAAAACACATTATCTGATTTATAAATGGAGTGGCAACAGGGGTGGCAAGACTGTGTCCCAGAGGTGGCAGCTGCCACCCCTTGCCACCCTGTAGATCCGCCCCTGAGCATGATCCTCCCACGTGCTACGTCCGACGTGTCCGAATAAAGATGTCTTCCCCCGGCAAACGATACTCCTTACCTGCAGCATGTAGTCGCACGTCCATTTCTCTCGGAACTGTCGGTGCTCCTGATCAACTTTTCTTTTGGCTTTTGAAAGGGACATTTTTACAAAACTTCTGCAAGCAGTGACAACAATTTATGTTTGCAAGCTCACGTGAGATGTTTCGCGGTGGGCTAGCCTACTGGGTTCATGTACTCGCATTGCCTGGTTCAGTGTGTGTGTGTGAGAGAGAGAGAGAGAGAGAGAGAGAGTGAGAGTGCGGCAAAACTGACATTAGGCTACGTCATCTGCAACTGGCCTCACAAACTAATCTGAACAGAGTACTTAGAACTAGAAACACCGAAATGTTTTAAAAAAAACCCACAAAAATAGTATGCAAAATAGATACGCGGTCTGGATCTCTCGATAAATCTAAAACATAGCGCGGGCCGCACAAAACTGCCCCGCGGGCCGGATGTGGCCCGCGAGCCGGTAGTTTGAGAGTCCTGACTTACGCTGTTGCGGACATGCATGAGGCGGTTGAAGCTTTCTGGTCAAAGCGGAACCTTTCGGAGAGAGACTTTCGCGGGAGAAAGCTGCACTTTCCACGTCTGCGGGAGCATTGCGAGGAGAACGGAATGAGGGATGAACCACCGGTGAAGGATTCCGTGACGAGCCTGGCAGAAAGAGTCGAGGAACGATATGAAAGCTCCCCTAAACTCTCAGGTGACATCCTTCACTTCCTCAGACAGCCAGTCTCAGTTTCGCCTGACGGCCAGTGGACTGCAGAGGCCAAAAGGTTGTGGTACCTTCCATAGATGAGGCAACTCTTCACATAGAGGTCTTGGAGATGGGAACACCTGACTTGCTCAAAGCACAACGCAAGGACGTTGGGGCGAGTGACTTTTGGATCAACGTGGTTCCCCAAGCTCGAGTCAAGAACATGAGCGCTATTGCAGTGCTCCTACTCACGATTTCCCCCTCCACGTGCACACGTGAGTCATCATTTCTTCAATGAACTCGATCAAGAACCAGGAAGCGGACTCTCCAGTGCACATCTTGGCCAGCGGCTCAGGACTGCCACAGCAGAATACAGGCCCGCCATCAGAAGGATCGCCTCATCTGACTGGTGAAGGAACATCCATTTATCTTGTCCAGTTGTCCATAATTCAATGGTTGGTTTTGGACTTCAAGAGCGCATTTTATTTTTATTTTTTGGCGCGCGCGCGTGCGCGCGTGCGTGTGATCCTCAACACAGGCTTTAAGAATTCCAGGCCTAAACTACTACCACTACTACACATACTAGTAGTAGTAGTAGTAGTAGTAATAATAACGATAAAAATAACAATGATAATAATAATAATAATCACCTGATAATAATAATAATAATAATGATACTAATAAACACCTCTAATCTTGTGACGCAGTATCACAGTACCAGCAGAATGGTTTGACCCACGGCTACATTAAATGGAATTTCCCTATTGACATTTCCAGAACTTACAATCTGTAGCACATGAGAGAGTCTCATATATATATATATATATATATATATATATATATATATATATATATATATATATAGACATGGGCCCTGTGATGCTCTGGAGGCCTGTCCAGGGTGTCTCCCCTCCTGCCGCCAAACGACTGCTGGGATAGGCTCCAGCATCCCCGCGACCCTGAGAGCAGGATAAGTGGTTCGGATAATGGATGGATAGATAATAATAATCATAATAGCAGCAACACCATCTGCATATAAAACACCAATTGCTGGCGCAATGGAATAAAAGACCTGGATGTTTTGGCTCCGGGCTTGGCATGCATGACATGATTTGGCCCTCGGGGAAAACTAATTGGGGAACCCTCGTCTACGGCAAGAATGAATGGGGACGTTACTTCTGGATCCCGAGCTGCAGAAAGAGCTGCAGTCATTTTTACAGCCATCTTTATGCATGCTCAATAACCCACCCTTTAAAGCTCTATACTGGTACCACATAACACAGCAAGATAAACACTCACACGCAGCTATGCCTACACACGTCCATGCCCTACTCGCGTCACCCTCTGGTACACCACCGGCATGCATAAACACCCCTCCCTCTCCCCACCTCTGCCAGTGACATGAGCCCGCCTGTATTGACCACGACATCCCCGGAGTGAAAGGGAAGGCGAGGCTGACAGATTGATCGAGAGACCTCTCCCTCGCTCCCGCGCGTTGTTTCGGCCTGTTTGTCATCCATCCCCCTAGTTACTCCATCCATCCATCACAGAGGACGCGAAAAACCCCTTTAGGCCCGGCTTTTCACCACATCAAGTCACGGCGAGGCGTTGTGGGTGGCAGATCGCAGACGGGGGGGGGGGGGCAGGCGAGCCGGACGGGGAGATTTATTGGAGACGAATTGGAAATGAACGACCACAGCACACCGCTCGCTCCACCTTGCCTTCCTTCGCACGTGGCGGAGGTAGAGCCACTACGTCTCTGCGGCTCGATGGGGACGGGCGCCGCTGCAGACTAAAGGTCATCGACCCCGGTGGCAGCCGAGCTGCTTGATAAGCTGGTGCCTGAGCTTCTTCTTGTAGCTGAGGATTTGTCTTCTTCTTCTTCTTCTTCTTCTTCTTCTTCTTCTTCTTCTTCTTCTTCTTCTTCTTCTCGAGGCTCACAAGAAGACCGCATCCGGAACATACCGTCTGCCCTGGGAAATCATGTCGGCACAGAGAACAGCTGCCTGCAGGGGCGCCATTATACCTCCCGTGAGGCCGAACCACTCTTCATATGCTAATATTCACCGTGCTAATTAATAGTAAACCTGTCCTCTTCACAGTGAGCATTACATTTCCTTTCCTGCCCCGAGGCCACTTACCGCCGATACGGATCAGCTAAATGCTAACATCCCCTTTTCCCCCCAGGCTTCCACTTGTTGTACATGTCATTAATAACGCCTTTTTTAAATATCCCCCTTATTTTTCCTCCAGCTGAGCCCAACGAGCCCAACAAAACAGCACGGATAAGTAGACACGCTAGCCCTCGGCTAACGCGCCGGTCCCTTTAGTCGACTGGTTAACGTTGTCGCCCGCCGTGCGGAACACGCGAGTTCGCGTCCCGGCTGCGGCGGTTCTCGACTGCCCCCTGAATTTCGCTGCAATATTCACGACTGCCTTGTTAACGGAGGGTTTTCCTTTATGTGTCTTCAAAATCTTAACACGATCTAAAACAATATGAGGAGGCGCTAGATGGGGAGGCGTAGATGCACGTTCAGGGAAAAAAAAGGTGGTAAAACGAGATAACAACATGGCAGGCGCGCGGGAAGATGTTTTCAGCAGGGGGCTGCCAACTAAGACGACAAGTATTGAAACGGCCATGAATGAGGAGACTCGCTAGGGCGGTTGGCTAACGGGTCGGAGCTTTCAGTCAACTGGGTAACGTAACGTAGTAGGCCGTAGTGCGGGAGACCCGGGTTCAAGTCCCGGCTGCGGCGGTTCCTGGCTGCCCCCTGAATTCGCTACAGTATTGTGGCGAGCCGACGTGGAAGAATGAGTCGAGAGGCAGAGATTACCCCCCCCCTTTTTGGCCCTAATTGTACTTGGCCAATTACCCCACTCTTCCGAGCCGTCCCGGTCGCTGCTCCTACCCCTCTGCTGATCCGGGGAGGGCTGCAGACTACCACATGCCTCCTCCCATACAAGTGGAGTCACCAGCCGCTTCTTTTCACCTGACAGCGAGGAGTTTCGCCAGGGGGCGTAGCGCGTGGGATGGTCATGCTATTTCATCCCAGCCCCCCCCCCCCCAAACAGGCGCCCCGGCAGTCCAGAGGAGGCGCTAGTGCAGCGACCAGGACACATACCCACATCCGGCTTCCCACCCGCAGACATGGCCAGTTGTGTCTGTAGGTTGCCACCCTCTGTATTAGGTTGGGCACTTTTGAGCACTGTCAAGGGGGGGGGGGTTGCTTTGTAGTTTTGGCAATCGTTCGGTTCCCTTGTCATGGTTAAGGTAATAAATGATTTACAAACGTTCACCTGTCTCACCATTGCACCCTCACCGCACTAGTTCTTGTCCCTCAGACCGAGGGATGTAACACCTGGGCTGAGGCAGGGCATTACCTTGCCTCTTGTGGAGCTGGGAACATTAGACACGGCACTGGGGCCGTAACGACGCCCCCCCCCATAAATACAAGGCCTAGCTTCGTATTCAAGAGGGTAGTCCTCTTCACTCGGTGTGAAGTTGGCCTCGTCCTCCTCCCTGAGCCGCTGCAGCAGTCGGCTGTTTTGCTCTTGCATGTCCTCAAATGCCTGGCCTGTCACCTCATCCCCCTGAGCAAGGCATCCTCCTCTGCCTTGGTCTTCTCAGCCGCCGGGAGCTGGACTTTGTCCCTCTGCTGCAGGGGCTGAGGGGGAAGTAACAAAGAAAATAAGTGTCCCGGGGGAATGAGAAAGGCGGGAGGCGGAACCAGGTGTAAAAACAGATGTATGAACAAAACCTAACCCTAAGTCAATATGTACACAGAGGGCAATTTAAAGTGCCGGCTCTTAACCAACCAGGCTTGGATAACAAACTAAAAGAATCAAGAACACCACAGGTTTCACCCTCCTCGAGTATTGACGCAAGAGCTCGCTGTCTGGTTGACAACAACCCACTGGCACTGTTGGGCGTCTCTCTCCAAGGCTTGGATCCAGCTGATGAGGACTGGACTCATCTGGGCTCAACCAGCAGCTCCACAGCAGGCGGGGCATTATCTGGAGAGAGACAATTACAAGGCACTAGGGCCGTCACACAGAGTATTGCACTATCTACCCTTGCGTGATGCCCTAAAAGCAAGAAACCATAGGTGGGCCTCTTCCCACCTGCAGGTTTTACCTCTTCCAAACGTTGTGCGATACACAAGACCGATTGACCCAGAAAAGATCTTCAATAAGGGCACTGGTTCAGTCCTTGGATCCACTGCTTATTATTTAGACTCATTTACTAATTTATAGGCTTTTTTCCGTTGAGTAACAGAATATAAATAATATTTGGCCTTGTATACGACGGCAGTCTTTCAAAAACACAATGCACTGTGTTTACTGAAAAGACCGATGTTGACGTTTTTAGATATGCAAAACCAGTACCCTTTCATACAGTTTCATACACCCTTCTCTGCCGACCCGGGGAGGGCTGCAGACCACCACATGCCTCCTCCCATACATGTGGAGTCACCAGCCGCTTCTTTTCACCTGACAGTGAGGAGTTTCCCCAAGAGGGGGGCGTAGTGCGTGGGAGGATCACGCCCCCCAGTCTACCCTTCCCCCTGAACAGGCGCCCCGAGTGACCGGAGGAGGCGCTAGTGCAGCGACCAGGACACATACCCACATCCGGCTTCCCGCCCGCAGACACGGCCAATTGTGTCTGTAGAGACGCCGGACCAAGCCAGAGGTAACACGGGGGATTCGAACCGGCGATCCCCTTGTTGGTAGGCAACGGAATAGACCGCTACGCTACCTGGATACCAATACCCTTTCGTAATGGAAGTTCATGTGAAAATCAGAAACCCGTCATTACCCCCTCCAGGTTGTGCGTCTGGTCGCGCTTGTGTGTGCGCGTGCGCGCGCGTGCGACTAATCTCGCAAACTAGGTCTATCAGCCATCTTTTTTTGTGTGTGTGCATACAGTTATGAGTGTATGATTAAGAGCCTTTCGTGGTGGCGGTGATTAAAAACCTCCGGAAAAACCTTTGTCCCTGCTATCGCCGCTCCCTCTCTTCACCCACTCTTAACTGACGCTACTCTCCGTCGCTGCCCGCCGAATCGGCTGCGCGCATGTGCGACTCACATCTACGGTTGACTCAGATCGGGCAGCGACAGTGTCCAAACCGAAACATTATGTATCCCAAACGAGAAGTCGATCGTCTTTGGCAAGCCGGCATATCATCCATCTCAGCACAGGGGAACTGGAGGAACAGCGGATGAGCCGAAAATTGTCGCCTTATTCACCTCTCCAAAGTTAAAACTCTGCTATAAAAATACAACTTCAAGAGCGGGGTTAGTCACAGTCACAGCTTTATATCATCATAGTAGCTATGATAACACTTTTCCCATGGCTGAGCTAAACATATTGCAGTGGATTTGTGGGACAGCTCGGGACGCCGCATCCGGGACGCGAACCCGTGGTTCCCACACCGCAAGCGACAACGTTAACCAGTCGACTAAAGGGTCCCACCCGTCAGCCAAGGTGTCTACTTATCCATGCACGTTACACTACCCTTCTCCTTCGGGAGCATATCAGCTCCTTCACGCTTCCGGTCTCACCATCCCACACCAATGTAGCGAATTAAGGGGGGGGCAGCTCGGGACGCCGCATCCGGGACGCGAACCCGTGGCTCCCACACCGCAAGCGACAACGTTAACCAGTGGACTAAAGGGCCCGACTCGTTAGCCGAGGGCCAACGTGTCTACTTATCCATGCACGTTACAATATTATCCAAGCTGCTTATCCCAACTGGGGTCGCGGGATGCTGAACGCATTATGATAGCCTGATCTCGGTCGTCTCGTCTTAGACTTAGTCGCTTTTGCGTGAGGGTCCGCCTAGGAGGCTGCACATCCAGACTGACAGGCACAACATTTTTATTGTTTTGTTTTGTTTTTTTTACTTTGAGCGCTGCACATTAACAATCCCCCCCCCCCCCATATTTCCCGCTCAATCGACTTGGGTGCTGCATGAAAGTCTCATAATGGTAGGAAAAACGCTGGTTTTCCTGTCCATATGTGCATGTATGTCCCTTCTCCAGGTAGGTGAATAAAGGGTTTATCACCAAATCCAAACACCGGAGAAGGGGAGATACATCTGGTGGAGATCTGCAGTCTACTGAGTGAGCTCCTCTAGTTTGAATATGAAATCCTCTCGCAAGAAAGAATAACCTTCACCAAAGCAAACTCGCCTTAGAGTATTACCAATCATTTTGACACAAAAACCACATTTTGGAAGCTTTTGAACGAATTTTGACAGGGTGATCATTCACAAGGTAAGTCAGGACTGAGGAAGACGAATAGGAGAGGAAGATGAGTTCAGAGTGAAAGGAGGAGGAATGAGTGACAGGGATGGAGATGAAAAATGAAAGGAGAATGAAAAAGGGGATGGCGCTCCGAGGGGTGAAATGGGAGAAGGCCAACAAGCAGAGCATGTGGGGGAAGTAAAGAAAAGCAACACAAAGGTTAGAGCTGAGGGCACAAAACCTAGCATATGGTCAGTGCTCTAAATTGTGGCCAATTTGTCACAGGGATGGTCAGTGGTAGTGTCTATGACGTGAATTCCTGGATATTAAATGATCATATGCAATTTTCTGCCCCAGGAATATCTGTTGTTAAAGTGTACTGAAGTAGCGTACCACATGACATCATTAAGCTACGTTCAAGTAAAAATTTGTTATAAAAGCAGTTGCAAGGACAGTACTTTCCACTCATATCTTGGGATGTTTGATTTGACTTCTAGTGGTAAACCTACCTGAGAAAGGAAATAGAGCAGAGCCTCCGCTCTGACCTTGGTCTTAACTGATTTCAATGGCACCGCCTCTGGAAATCTGGTGGCCACATCCGTAATAGTCAGGAGATGCTCATTCCCTTTCTTAGTTTTTGGTAAAGGGCCAACACAATAAGTACTCTTGAGAAAGGTTCCTCCATGGCAGGTAGAGGGCAAAGAGGAGCAACTGGAATAGTCTAATTGGGCTTGCCCACAACCTGATAAGCATGACAGCTACGAAACCACATCTTCATGCATTTTGGGCCAGTAGAAATGTCTACTGGTTTTCTCTTGAGTTTTACGGATGCCCAAATGACCTGCTAAGGATACTTCATGGGCTAAACACAGGACCTCCTTCCTGAAACTCCCAGGCAACACAATCTGAGTCGTAATGGTCCACAGCTCATCTGCAGGACGATCACGAGGACGCCATTTCCTCAACAAGACTCCATCTTGGAGAAGGACCTTCAGCCACAGCCTTCATGTTCTCAGTATTATCAGCTGTCTGTCTTAATGGAGCTACAGAAGGATATTTTCCTTGCTCTGATATAAGGGCTTCCCGAGAAAACTGGGAGCAAGGGGACACCTCAGCTAGCCTAGCAAAAAAGGTATCAGACAAGCCAACACACAGTTCATCCTGCTTGCTGAAATTCCCCTTTTCAGCATCCAGGGCCTGAGCACGTGTCACCACATGCCGTAAACACCTCAGGATGTTTTCTCTCCAAAGCCATGGTCTCAGGGACCTCACAAGGTGTCTCACTCACAACAGGTGTCACACAAATCTGAGTACCAGCCACATCATTGCCCAACACAAAGTCAAATCCTTCAATCGGCAAGGAAGGGACAATACCCACCACTACCGGTCCATCTACAATGTTAGATGCCAGAAATACTTAGTGCAGAGGGCCACTATCAAAACCACTTCCTACCCCCTTCACTGGGGTAGAAGCCTTTGAATAGGTGGCAGGCGGTAGGTCTATGACACCCTGAACTATTAAGGACTGTATGGCACATGTGTCCCTCAAAATTGATATAGGGACCATTTCGCCATTGGGTGCACCAGAAACTACCCCTTTTGACACAAAACCTTCAAACTCCTTCACTATTGGGCAGGAAGGCCGGTTCAAATTGTCCACTTCACTGAAACAGCCGCTCCCTCTCTCTCTTGCTCTCTCTCTCTCTCTCTCTCTCTCTCTCTCTCTCTCTCTCTCTCTCTCTCTCTCTCTCTCTCTCTCTCTCTCTCTCTCTCTCTCTCTCTCTCTCTCTCTCTCTCTCTCTCTCTCTCTCTCTCTCTCGCTCTGCTCTTTCATGTACATGATCTTTTAGGTGTAACACTAAAATCAGGGTGTCCACAATCTCTGGCTTTTTAGTCTCTGGAGGGACAATATTGAGCTACTGCAAGCAAAACTTATTTTTTAAGCTTATGCAACTCCTTGTGCCCAAAATCACTCCCACAAAACTCCTCTACATTGAACGTTGCCATGGTTATTGTTATCAAATTCTCAAAAAAAATAGACTAACCAAAAGAGACAAGACTCTAACAAAATTACCTCTAAGGTAACTATTACAAACCTGCAACAAGCAGTAGCTTAGAGGTCACTATATTCCCAATACACTGCAGTACACACCAGCAAAACACCTGCCACCATTAGCAAAGAAGCTATCAGCTAACCGGCCAAACCAAACTGTTATCAACCTGTAGACCTATATCCCCATTTTTAACCTCAACACACACGATACATGCATTCACTAGCCTCCCTTCTAGCTAGCTTAGTTTTACATACATACACAACCATCTGTTTTAAGTGAGAAGTTAGCACCGTGCAGCTATTCTGCACGTAGCTGTATGTCCGTGGCCTCCTTTTGACCCTAGCAACATACGGCTTGTCCCGAGCTGAATCCAACTCAATTGTGCCTCTTCTCACAAACAGAATGCTTGGACGTAACTCGTTAACTGACGTCTAATCGCTAACCGGTGTTCTCGAACATTAATCTTCAAACAAATCACTGATGAGCGCCCCAAATTATGTTATGGACTAGTCGGGTCTACGGGTTAAGGGTTAAGCAAACAATACTAGTCCTAACCTGGAGCTTGTAGAAATGATGAAAAACGAGGGAAGAAACAGAAAGAAGGCCTGATTTCCACGACTAGAGAAGTAGCCGGGAGGTGGGCTGACTTACCGAGGTAGCAGGCTAGCAGTTAGCAGGTCCCTCCGACAAGGCCTCGGCCATATGGGTCTCAGCTCCAGTAAGGGAGCTGGTTGTGGTCGTTACAATATATCAATAATGATATTTTGACATTGACTGACATCCAAGGGTGGCACGGTGGCTCAGTGGTTAACATGGTCGCCTTCCAGCAAGAAGGTCCTGGTTCGAGCCCCGGGGTAGTCCAACCTTGGGGGTCGTCCCGGGTCGTCCTCTGTGTGGAGTTGGCATGTTCTCTCCGTGTCTGCGTGGGTTTCCTCCCACAGTCCTACGACATGTAGATCAGGTGACTCGGCCCTACTAAATTGTCCCTAGGTGTGTGTGTGTGTTGGCCCCTGAGATGTAATGGCGGCCTGTCCAGGGTGTCTCCCCGCCTGCCACCCAATGACTGCTGGGATAGGCTCCAGCATCCTCGCGGCCCTGAGAGCAGGATAAGTGGTTTGGATAATGGATGTATGGATGGTCTGACATCCATCTTGTTCATCTCTGTGCACCCCGCCCCATGGGCACCCCTCAGATTCATGTCATATATTTCCCAGAAAGTTGTTTGGTGGTAGTGGTGGTGGATGTGGTGTGTGTGTGTGTGTGTGTGTGTGTGTGTGTGTGTGGGTGGGGGGGGGTTGGAGCTGATGGCATCACTCTAAAGCAGGTTAGCCACGCAGCTTAAATTGCTGTGGGGACATAACACCATTAAAAGCCACTCGATCATATCTCCTCCACAGATCCCGAGACGGGCTCAAGTCAGCAGCCGAGCTTTCTCCCCTGGCCAGTGTTACCTGCAGCTGGCGGGCTTTTCTGCTGTTGTGTCTTTAACAGGCTTGTGCAATTGGTTTCATTAGTGGGTTTGATTCCCCTCCTCGGTCGCTTCAAGGACACTCCTGGATCCGCGCATCCAATGAAAGCAATATAACTCCGAGTGAGAAGGAGTATCGAGTACCAGAGCTAATTACTAAATCATCATGGTGAGTGTGTGTGTGTGTGTGTGTGTGTGTGTGTGTGTGTGTGTGTGTGTGTGTGTGTGTGTGTGTGTGTGTGTGTGTGTGAGTGTGAGAGAGTGTGTAAGTGAGAGAGAGAGAGACACTGTGTGTATGAGAGAGAGTGAGAGAGACAGTGTGTGTGAGTGAGTGAATGAGTGAGAGAGACAGACAGACAGACAGACAGATAGGCAGACAGACAGACAGACAGATAGGCAGACAGACAGACAGACAGACAGACAGATAGATAGACAGACAGACAGACAGACAGACAGACAGACAGACAGACAGACAGACAGACAGACAGACAGACAGACAGATAGATAGACAGACAGACAGACAGACAGACAGACAGACAGACAGACTGACAGACAGACAGACAGACAGATAGACAGACAGACAGACAGACAGACAGACAGACAGACAGACAGACAGACAGATAGACAGGCAGTGTGTGAGTGAGTGAATGAGTGAGAGAGACAGACAGACAGACAGACAGATAGACAGACAGACAGACAGACAGACAGACAGACAGACAGACAGACAGACAGACAGACAGACGGACAGACAGACAGTGTGTGAGTGAGTGAATGAGACAGACAGACAGATAGACAGACGGACAGACGGACAGACAGGCAGTGTGCGAGTGAGTGTGAATGAGAAAGAGAGGTTAAATTCTTGCTCTATGCAGATGACCTGGTGCTGCTGTCGCCCACAGAACAGGGTCTACAGCAGCATCTGGATCTGCTAGAGAAATACTGTCAGAACTGGGCCCTGGCAGTAAACTTAAAAAAGACAGAGATTATGATCTTCCAGAAGAAGCCCAGGTGTCAGAACCGTAGACACCTATTTACTCTAGGTAACACCGCCCTAGAGCACACATTAAACTGTGTTGACCTGGGACTGGGGGTCAGTGGGGCTGGAGGTCAGTGGGACTGGGGGTCAGTGGGACTGGGGGTCAGTGAGATTGAGGGTCAGTGGGACTGGGGGTCAGTGGGACTGAGGGTCGGTGGGACTGGGAGTCGGTGGGACTGGGGGTCAGTGGGATTGGAGGTCAGTGGGACTGAGGGTCAGTGGGACTGGAGGTCAGTGGGACTGAGGGTCAGTGGGGCTGGAGGTCAGTGGGACTGGGGGTCAGTGGGACTGGGGGTCAGTGGGACTGAGGGTCAGTGGGACTGGAGGTCTGTGGGACTGAGGGTCAGTGGGGCTGGAGGTCAGTGGGACTGGGGGTCAGTGGGACTGAGGGTCAGTGGGGCTGGAGGTCGGTGGGACTGGGGGTCAGTGGGACTGGGGGTCGGTGGGACTGGGGGTCAGTGGGACTGGGGGTCAGTGGGACTGAGGGTCAGTGGGACTGGGGGTCAGTGGGACTGAGGGTCAATGGCTTGGGCAGCTTTGGTCTGGCAGTGAATGCACTTAAAGAGAAAGTCCGAAGAGCTTTCTATGCAATAAAAAGACAACTATAAAACACACATCCCCATTAAAACCTGGTCCAAAATCTCTGACAGTGTCCTCTGCCCATGGCAGTATATGGAAGTGAAGTATGGGGTCCACTCAGTCAGCAAGACTACACTAGATGGGACAAAGATCCAATAGAAGCCCTGCATGCAGAATTCTGCTGAACATTACTAAACGTACAAAGGAAAACTCCAACAAATGTATGCAGGGCAGAATGAGGCCGTTTCCCATTGATAATAAATATCAAAACAGATCATTTAAATTCTGGCTGCACCTTAAACCAAGTCCCCACCACACACTGCAGTTTAAAGCATTTCACATCCAGGAGCTAAGAAAGAGTCCCCTCAGCCAGCCGGTTCAGAGACTAACTGACCCCGTAACCACTGACACAGATGAGTTTCAGACCAGCACCGCTAACCAACCCCAGATCAGAGGAAACCACATCATCACACAATGCAACAACTCACATGTGGAACACTGGGACATAGAAACCAAATGACAACACAAATCAGGATGTTATGGGGCCCTAAAAAGAGAACACAAACTGGCTGACTGTCTGTCCACTGTCAGAGACAGTCAGCAGAGACACATCCTCACCAAGTACAGGCTCACCGACCACAGTCTAGCCACTGAAAAGGGCAGACACACAACACACCTTGGCTACCGAAAGAGCAAAGAATATGTGGTCCCTGTACGGCAGGTGAGGTGGAGACAGAGATGCACTTCCTGCTAAATTGGGAGAAATTCCAGAACATAAGAGAAAAACATCAGGAGACATGTGAAAACCAGATTCCAAATGTTCTCCTCCTGGATGAGAAAGAACAATGGCCGCTTATTTTAGGAGAGGGTCAAAGGTCACGGCTTGCGGCACAATATGTGTCAGGATGCCACAGCTTAAGGGTCAGTGACCAAAACACTGTCAGTTACTGTTCAAGTGCTGTTCTGTTTCTGCCAGATCTATGTGTCCCTTTGTTTTGTTTTTGTTTTGTTTTTTGTTTTTTTATTTATTACTCTTTTGACCTGTTTCACTTTGGCAACATTGTAATTAGTGCAGTCATGCCAATAAGGCATCATTGCATTGAATTGAATTGAATTGAGAGAGAGAGAGAGAGAGAGAGAGAGAGTGTGTGTGTGTGTGTGTGTGAATGAGTACACAAATGCAGGAAGAAACACTGGACACAGTGGAGTGTATTGTGGAGACCTGTCCTTCATCTTTCAAGCTTTCAGCTGGGAGAAAGACTGTGGCCATCACGTCTGACTCATCGCTTCATACTGTACCATTTTCTATTGACCGAGTACACACACACACACACACACACACACACACACACACACACACACACACACACACACACACACACACACACACACACACTTTCCTTCAATATTCCCTTCAGCGATCTGTTTCTTCAAACTCTAGCCCTGTTTTATTGACTTGACTTGCTGTTACGACGGTGTTAAAATGGCTGTCTTTCCATCTACACCGCCGCTGGGTCTGCCCAACCCATCCTGCCCGCGCACGCTGTGAGATTGCTTTTATAGTTGGGTTTTACTTTTCTGCAAACTCCCACCGTGATCGCACGCACGCACGCGCACGCACGCGCACACGCACGACACACCAGCCAGTCTCAGATCTGCCTCCCTTCCCCACTGCTCTACACTGCTATCCGCTCTCCCCTCCATCACCCTCTGTTCACTTCTGGTCTTGGACTGCAACTCGTCCTGCCTCCACTTTTCCAAACCAAAGGCTGTTTCTTATCATGTTCATAACACAGCACGAGACTTGGGCTGGAAACAAATACAGCACGTGAAGACGTAAACTCGAATCTGTGAATATTGTAGCGAATTAGGGGGGGGGGGCAGCCGGGACGCGAACCCGGGTCGCGACTGTGCTAACCAGTCGACTAAAGGGTCCGACCCGTTAGCCAAGGGCTAGCGAGTCTAGTCACACGTGGTCGTTACACTACCCCCCCCCCTTCGGGAAGCGCGTCCCCGCGTCCCCGCGCTTCAGCATACCAGCTCCCCCACGCCTCTGGGCGCACGCGCTTCCCATGGCCTCACGGTCTCACCATCCCACTTCTGACACCACTGTAGCGAATTCAGGGGGCAGCCGGGACCTGAACCCGGGTCGAACCCTTTAGTCGACTGGTTAACGTAGTCGCCCGTGGTGCGGGAGACCCGGGTTCGGTCCCCGGCTGCCCCCCTAAATTTGCTGCAATATATTTCCAACCTTACCAAACTTCATAATCCGTGGGCCGGGTTTGCGAATCTGTGTGCATGGAGTCGTAATTCGAGGCACGGATTATGAATCCGACAGCACGGTTTAGAAACCGTGAGTACAGATTTACACATGGGTCTGTCTTTTCCCTCAGGTGACCGCCAGGGGGCGTCGGTAGGTTCATCCGGTGTTCCTCCAGTTCTCCTGTGCTGAGATCAGCAGTGAATGATTTGCTGACTTGCGACATACGATCGACGTCTCGTTTGCTTGCAAGACTCATAACCGAATGCATAACGGTATGACACTGTCGCTGCCCGATCTGAGTCAACGGTAGATGTGAGTCGCGGTTAACTCAGATCAGGCAGCGACAGAGAGCAGCATTGGTCGAGCGAGCTAGAGAGTGAATGAAGAGAGGGAGCGGCGGTAGTGAGAACAAACATTTGTCAAGGGTTTCGAATCATCGCAACCATGAGAGGTTCTTGGTCATATACAGTTGTATTGTGCACAACACTTTTAGGCTGATAGGGCCAGTAGTGTGTGGGATTAGCTACTGGCAGATACACAAACATACACACGGACACACACACACGACCAAACGCATTATGCCTTTGTTCCCTTCTTCTCCTGGATCGCCACCTTGCCGTGTGTTGAGAAGCTTGCTTGTACCAATGATCCCAAGAGCTGTGCCGTCCGGAGCTTGGCTCCTAAAAGAGTCACCCAAGGCGGATAGGTCAAGGGGGAGGTTCCAGATGAAGCGCGATCCAACAGAGTCCTCAAAGGCAGAACCAGCGGAAGATGTCTCCAGGTCACTACGGACGTGAAGGTGGATGAAGGCTGCAACAGAGGGTGGTCCCCCGATCGTCTTGGTTCCCCATACCATTGGACTCTGGCCACCTCCTGCCAAGGACCGTGTGGTGGCTGCAGGCGCATCAGCCACTCCACATAAAAAGATGTCATGTGCAGGTGTCCTCCCGCAAGGATACCCACAAGGACCTAGAGGGACAGTTATACACGACCCCGGGTGACCACTGATGACGGTGGTCAATCCAAGAGATCGAACGCCAGGATCAGGATCAGAACCGCCGGTCTGCGGGGGCTAGCAGTTAGCCTAGCCCCGCTTCCGCCCCCTGTGAGACCGCCCTCGGAGTTTCCCCTTCGGTCCCCTGGTCCCTGGGCCCACAAGTTGCAGCAGACCAAGATCTTCCAGATCCAGCGCCAGCTCTCCCAGCCATCAAACGAAGACACGAAATTAGACGCAGACGTGGACGAAGACGCTGCATGGACGGTGCTGGGTGGGGCCGCCGCAAATGTAAGTTCGCGCTGCCGCCATCTTCCCACACCGGAAGCGGGAAGCCTGATGACGTACCCTCAGCCCTATGTTCCCTCACCCTAACCCTAACCTAACTGTACCAAGTCATAAGGGAACATAAGGGTGCTAATTAGCCCTTACATAATGATAGTATTTATAGCGATGATGCTCGCGAGCTCACTTAGTGCAGTTTTTTTCCTCCGTATATTAATGACGTAGTGATACCAAACCCTTTTTTTAATGCTGTAAAAAGCTCGTTCGGTGCTTTTGCTTTGCACATTTCCTTCCCCTTTTCTCCCCACCCCCCCTCCCGATCCTTTACCCTTTTCCTTTTCCGTTTCTGTTCATCCTCAGCAAATCGGCCCAGATGGACAGGTATGTTTTCCCCTCCAGCATCTTCCAAATATCAGGGTCAGGAGTGCTGCTGTGTACACCACCAAGGCAGCGGTGGGAGCGAGGGGCGGGGGGGGGGGGGCGTGGGCAAACAGCTATGTGGCCTGCTAACAGTCCCTCCACCCTGCATTGGCTAACGGCCTCTTTGGTATGTCAGCAAGCCACCCATGCAGCGGATCACCGAGGCTCTTCTTCATTTGGGGAGCGAAGTGGCTGTGAGGCGGTGGCGTTGATGAAGTGCTGCGGCTTCGCACCCTCCGAGCTGGGCCCTGTCCTCTACTGAGGGGGTATCGAGTGAGCGTTGATGGGCTGATATGCCTGCACTCCCAGCTCGGGCTGATGCATCTGATTTGGGAGCTGGAAGCTATACACCCTAATTGGCTCAAATGGTTTCCATTATCTAACCCCCCCCCTTTTATAAGACGCGTTTGCGCCGACACGGGCCATAAACATAACAAAGCGTCGCCGCTTTGCGCGCAGAGGCGCGTCACAGCAGAAGAGGGGTCCATAAAAGGCGCCGCAGTGCGTTGAGAGTGACGCTGATTGCGTAATGGGGACATACACGTTGTGTCAGGTTGTGATACAGATGGATCCGCCACATGTGCCTTGTACTAGCAAGCTAACTAACTCCTGCTACCTCCCCCAGGAGGAGGACTCTGGATTCAATTAGCTACCCACCCCACCCCCCACCCCCCAGTAGTATGCACGCATCAGTGCACATACACACATTAAAAACACACACATGCATGCCCACACACGCACACACACAATGCACAGCAAAGCACGTGCATATATACACACACCGGTGCACCCAGTTACAACCCAGTTACAAAATGTAATCTAATCGTTTGATTAAATTCGTAAGTATGTAACGAAGACGTGTGATACTGGGTTGTCACACAGGACACACTGGCATAGTGCGTCCCATAGCACGACTTGGCCTACACACAGCAGCACAGAGAATTGCTCAAGCACGTTTATTTATTTATTTTTAATTAGGAATCACTTATTAGCAGCGGTTTTACATATTCATCTCCAGTTAGATGCTTGGACAACGCGACCCATCGTTTCTGCACATCACACAGGAATTATGCAACTATCTTCTATTGCTGTGCCCCATAAATGCTCAAGCACATTTTTTACGTATTTAATTTTTATGTATTTAATTTTTTTTTTATATATATTTATTTATTTTGTTTATTTATTTATGTATTTATGTATTTCCCCTCTGAGAACTGCCACCTTGACGTGGTGGAGGGCTTTGGGTGTCCCCGTGATCCTGGCAGTTGTGTTGTCGGGGGCAATAGCCTCTGGTAGGGTCTCCCAGGGCAAACTGGTCCCGGGAGGGGGGGGGGCAGACTAAGAGCGATTCCCAAGAAACCCCAATGAAATTCCAACAGCAGAGCCACAGCACACCCGCCCGGAAAAGGGGAACCGGGGCCCCCTCCTGGAGCCAGACCTGGGAAGGGAGCTCGGAGGCGAGCTTCTGGGGCCCGAGCCGCCACCCAGTGGGGATGAGCATTTGGGGTACGGGTGCAGTGCAGGCTGGGCGGCAGGCAGAGGAAGTGACTGGTTCTGTATATGAAGTGACTGGTACTGTATTTGTAGTGACTGGTACTGTATATGAAGTGAATGGTCCAGTACCAGTCACTACAAATACAGTACCAGTCACTACAAATACAGTACCAGTCACTACAAATACAGTACCAGTCACTACAAATACAGTACCAGTCACTTCATATACAGTACCAGTCACTACAAATACAGTACCAGTCACTACAAATACCGTACCAGTCACTACAAATACAGTACCAGTCACTTCATATACAGTACCAGTCACTACAAATACAGTACCAGTCACTACAAATACAGTACCAGTCAGTACAAATACAGTACCAGTCACTTCATATACAGTACCAGTCACTACAAATACAGTACCAGTCACTACAAATACAGTACCAGTCACTACAAATACAGTACCAGTCACTTCATATACAGTACCAGTCACTAAAAAATACAGTACCAGTCACTACAAATACAGTACCAGTCACTTCATATACAGTACCCCTGCTGTGTGTGAGCCACATGCGGTTACCGTACAAGTTAAAGGGCGACGCCATCTGTCTTCTTTCCAGGGCTGCTCAAATGGAAACGCCCACTCAGCCATTAGCGAAATGCAGTGATGCAGGTTAGCGCTGGGGGCCTCCTTCCCTCTCCCTCACCCCCCCCCACACACACACACAAAATGGACCCCCCCTTTACAGAACAACTATCCCCAGCTTTAGTGAGTTTGCTGTCATCTGCAGTTTTAAACTATCTAAAAGTTAAGGGCATGTCAGGCTGGTGTTGGCACTCTGTGGTGTTAGCACTGATTTAGGCGCACCAGCACACCTATCAGCACTGGCACAACACACAACAATGCTGTCAGTGCTGCCTCTTTGCTACACCTACACCAGACAGAACCATATTAATGTTATTATGTGCAGCGGTATTTACTCTAGGTAACACCGCCCTAGAGCACAGGTTAAACTATGATGACCTGGGACTGGGGGTCAGTGGGACTGGAGGTCAGTGGGACTGAGGGTCAGTGGGACTGGAGGTCAGTGGGACTGGGGGTCGATGGGATTGAGGGTCAATGGGACTGGAGGTCAGTGGGACTGGGGGTCAGTGGGATTGAGGGTCAGTGGGACTGGAGGTCAGTGGGACTGGGGGTCGGTGGGATTGAGGATCAGTGGGACTGGAGGTCAGTGGGACTGGGGGTCGGTGGGATTGAGGGTCAGTGGGACTGGAGGTCAGTGGGACTGGGGGTCGGTGGGATTGGAGGTCAGTGGGACTGGGGGTCGGTGGGATTGAGGGTCAGTGGGACTGGAGGTCAGTGGGACTGGGGGTCGGTGGGACTGGGGGTCGGTGGGACTGGGGGTCGGTGGGACTGAGGGTCAGTGGGACTGGAGGTCGGTGGGACTGGGGGTCGGTGGGACTGAGGGTCAGTGGGACTGGAGGTCAGTGGGACTGGGGGTCGGTGGGACTGAGGGCCAGTGGGACTGGAGGTCAGTGGGACTGGGGGTCGGTGGGATTGAGGGTCAGTGGGACTGGAGGTCAGTGGGACTGGGGGTCGGTGGGACTGAGGGTCAGTGGGACTGGAGGTCAGTGGGACTGGGGGTCGGTGGGACTGAGGGTCAGTGGGACTGGAGGTCAGTGGGACTGGAGGTCGGTGGGACTGAGGGCCAGTGGGACTGGAGGTCAGTGGGACTGGGGGTCGGTGGGACTGAGGGTCAGTGGGACTGGAGGTCAGTGGGACTGGGGGTCGGTGGGACTGAGGGTCAGTGGGACTGGAGGTCAGTGGGACTGGGGGTCGGTGGGACTGAGGGTCAGTGGGACTGGAGGTCAGTGGGACTGACCCCCAGTACCAAGTACCAAGACAAGCCTGCCATGTTTTTAACCTTTGCATGTTTTTTTTCAAAAGTTTTTTTCTAATTGGAGATGTAGGTGTAAATACAATATCCAAAAGTGACAAATATTTCCACATTTTATATTTTCAGAAGTAATGCAGAACAAACAGAACAAACAAAACCTCAGATGACCCCCCCACCCCGCACCCTCACCCCCAGTGCCTCAGGAGTATCGGGAAATCAAACGACAATACCATATCTCAGCCTCATCCGTTCATAATAGGTTCACACTGATCAAGTCTGATAGGCGAGAGCATTAAACGATGGACATTTGCAAAATGCATGTGAAAATGAAGCAAGCCAGCCAAAGCTGCAGGGGTGCGGCTGAATGACGACAAGTGCAGCGTAGTTCTGATAGAATTGGGACACATCTCTCGTCGCCATCTGATCTCCACTCCGAGGGTAACACAGACAGGTTTGCCAAATAGGAAAGGAAAGGCTGGCATTTGGAGTAGAAACGTTCTTCTTATCCCCTCAGAGTACATTAATGTTTTTCCCTAAGGTCAAATATGACATTATATCTCTTAACCAGCCAGAACGTGATGGGGATGAGGGAGATTTCCAGGCTAGAAGAATCCCCCGGCGAGCAGGCAGAGATGTGAATGCACTGATACCGCTTTGTTTAGTGTTCAAGGACAAGAACACATTATTTGTTGGTACTCCAGAGATAGCGATTTGTGGATTTGGTTCAAATGGGGGCTCCTAAGACTTCTGAAAGGGTGTTGAAGACCAAAGACCAGTAATTTCGAAGTGCAGAACACATGACCAAAACCACTTTACAGGGTTTTTAACCCGGAGATGTCAGCAAATTCACGAGAGTGGTCCAGGGCTTGGTTGCTCTTACATGTATGCAAACGTTAGCTTGATTGGTTTTCTTTAACTGTCTCATTAAAAAACGATTTATTTATTTATGTGTTTGTTTATTTTTGCTGGAGCGCAACAGCGAGGCCATAGAAGAAAAAAAAAACCAAACATGAATGCCGCAAAAGAAGAGAGCTATGTGATTTATTATGCAGACTGGGTGAGCACAGGGGCTCTGTAGTTGGGCTCAGTCCCCTAAGGCCCGCCCATGGCCCGGCATATGACGTCATACGCCCTATTTTAATAGAAAACAGTGGAAAACAGTTATCCTTAGAAGCATGGATGTAGTCAAGCTTTGTGTTGGAATGGTTTGTTCAACTTTAATCTTCCAAAATCAAATAGCTGCATTTTGTCCTCATTGCCGAATGTCCACTTTCTTCTCCCCTGCAGGAAATCTTAGATGCTGACTTTGGGCAAGGCATTATCTGTTGGCATGGCATCTGGCATGTTTGGGCGACACGGCGGCCCAGTGGTTAGCGCTGTTGTCTCACAGCAAGAAGGTCCCGGGTTCGAACCCTGGGGTGGTCCAACCTTGGTAAACCTAGGTAAATTGGGCGGCCCAGTAGTTAGCACTGTTGCCTCACAGCAGGAAGGTCCTGGGTTCGAACCCTGGGTTTGTCCAACCTTGGTAAACCTAGGTAAATTGGACGGCACGGTGGCCCGGTGGTTAGCACTGTTGCCTCACAGCAAGAAGGTCCCGGGTTCGAACCCTGGGGTGGTCCAACCTTGGTAAACCTAGGTAAGTTGGGCGGCCCAGTAGTTAGCACTGTTGCCTCACAGCAGGAAGGTCCTGAATTCGAACCTTGGGGTTGTCCAACCTTGGTAAACCTAGGTAAATTGGCTGGCACGGTGGCCCAGTGGTTAGCGCTGTTGCATCACAGCAGGAAGGTCCTGGGTTCAAACCCCAGGGTTGTCCAACCATGGGGGTCATTCCAGGTCCTTTCTGTGTGGAGTTTGCATGTTCTCCCTGTGTCTGTGGTGGTTTTCTCCGGGTGCTCCGGTTTCTCCCACCATCAAAAGAAACGTACATGTTAGGGGTTAATACGCCTGTCTTCACCCCTGAGCAAGGCAACGGAGAAAGAACTGCAGCTGTTCCCTGGGTGCAACATGAAGGCGGCAGCCCCTAGCTACACAGATCACAGCTAGGATGGGTCAATTTTCAGTAACTAAATTTCCCCAGAGGGAGTAATAAAAGAACCTTAACTCAACTTACAGCACTCTCTAGGCAATAGAAAGTTGGGGGTGGGGGGTGTTGAGAAAGGGAGTTAGATTTTTTCTCATCATTCCTAATCCGTGTATGTTAAAATTTGCTCCTCGTGCAGAAATTCTCCGACTTATTTTATGTTGCGGCTGTCTAATAAATGTGAAAGAATCAGCAGTATCCCCGGAGAAATTCAATTTTCATCCAGAGCAGAAGCGATTCTCCTCCCAGGTACTAGCTGTAGCTGCAGTTTCACTTTCCGTCTCACCTCACTGCAGTACATATCCAGTACCTGCCAGTGAGAGACTTTATTACCGTGGAAAAAGGCAATGGCTCCATTTTTTACACCCACCATCAAGGTAGGTGTTGTCCCCTTAACGACACTGGCTTGTTTGTGAGGCTGCCGGTCCTTCAACACAGGGTTATGGACAAAGCCGCTTCTATGCCGTTTTACAGGCTCTAATGATTTCCAACCCTGAGTGATTGGGGTTTTGGTTTTGGAGCCTCTGCCCTCCATCTCAGCTCCAAGCCAAGGTCAGCAGGCCAGTTGGCTGCTCTAGTTTTCATACACCGAAAGCGGTGGCTTTAATTGCTTAGGCCCATTATTGTGATGCATAAAACATGTAAATTTAGAACAAGGCGATAGACCCATATCACATGCTGACATTGTTGTTGCATGCCAGCAGATGCGGCATCCCATGCACATACATGCAAACACACACCTTCTTGTACTTCTATCTTTGTGAGGGCCTCTCACTGACTACATTAATCCCCTAGCCCTTTAATGTAACTTCAACCTAATCCAAAATCTAACCTTGACCCTAAACCCGAGTCATAACCAGAAAATAGACCCTTAAAGAAGTGAGGACTGGCCAGAATGTCCTCACTGTAATGGTTAAAAACTCAAATTGGACGTCACAAAGACAGAAGTACAAGAAAACACACACACACGCATGCGCATAACCCTGTAGAACAGTCATTCCCAAACTTGAGAACGCCGCAGCCCTTTATCCCAGCTCTCATCAACACGCGACACCAAAATGAAGCATTTCCCTATAATGTTTATTTCATAAACAGAACAATTCTATGTTTGAATGCAAATATTTAATGAAATATATGTTATGGTAATTTCAAACTTAATGACGAAATTGAAAATGAAACCTTTTTATTCATTTATTAATATGGCGGCGTGAGCTCACATTTACAGCAGCCTCACCCTGTCCCGTCCATGCAGTGTCTTTATCCACATCTGCATCTAAGTTTGTGTCTTCGTTTGATGGCTGGGGGAGCTTGGTCTGCTGCGTCCTGTGGGCCCAGGGACTACAGCCCCAACTGGAGCTGCACCCAAAGAGGAAACACCGAGGGCCATCTGACAGGACGTGGAAGCGGGGCAGGCTAGGCTAACTGCTAGCTCATGCAGACCGGCAGTTCCAACAGTCTCTGGACAGTGATTTTTATTTTCTTTTGCTACTTAGTTTGAATATGTGTTCTAGTTTGTGTGTGTGTGTGTGTGTGTGTGTGTGTGTGTATATATATATATATATATATATATATATATATATATATATATATATATATATATATATATATATATACACACAGCACAAGAAAGTAAGGAAATGTGTGTTTGGTAGACTATATCTTTGTTGTAACAATGCTTCTTGGCAATACATCTTATATCAGGCAGCTGATTGTCAGCACCTGGGGTACCAGAAGCTCAAAACAAGAGTCAATAGCAATAGCAAAATAAGCTGTTTGGCATTGGCAGAGGAGATTTGGCAAAGTTTTCATGGGCGCAACCCACATACTCAGTTCTGCTGCTCATCCCACAAATGCATGTTCCTTACCCACGTGGCACCATTTAAAAGAGAGATAAACAGGCTTTCCAACGGTACAAGATGTATTGCCAAGAAGCATTGTTACAACAAAGAAATACTCTACCAAACACAAATTTCCTTACATTTTGTGCTAAGTGTGTGTGTGTGTGTGTGTGTGTGTGTGTGTGTGTGTGTGTGTGTGTGTGTGTGTGTGTGTTTGTGTGTGTGTGTGTGTGTGTGTTCTTAGTTTGGATATATGTGTTCTAGTTTGGATATATGTGTTCTTAGTTTGGATATACTATGTGTTCTAGTTTGAATGTGTTCTTAGTTTGGATCTATGTGTTCTCAGTTTGGATATATGTGTTCTCAGTTTGGATATATATGTTCTTAGTTTGGATATATGTGTTCTTGGTTTGGATATATGTGTTCTCAGTTTGGATATATGTGTTCTTAGTTTGGATCTATGTGTTCTCAGTTTGGATATATGTGTTCTAGTTTGGATATATGTGTTCTTAGTTTGGATATATGTGTTCTTGGTTTGGATATATGTGTTCTTAGTTTGGATATATGTGTTCTAGTTTGGATATATGTGTTCTAGTTTGGATATATGTGTTCTCAGTTTGGATATATGTGTTCTAGTTTGGATATATGTGTTTAGTTTGGATATATGTGTTCTAGTTTGGATATATGTGTTCTCAGTTTGGATATATGTGTTCTCAGTTTGGATATATGTGTTCTTGGTTTGGATATATGTGTTCTTAGTTTGGATATATGTGTTCTAGTTTGGATATATGTGTTCTAGTTTGGATATATGTGTTCTCAGTTTGGATATATGTGTTCTTGGTTTGGATATATGTGTTCTTAGTTTGGATATACACTACCGTTCAAAAGTTTGGGATCACCCAAACAATTTCGTGTTTTCCATGAAAAGTCACACTTATTCACCACCATATGTTGTGAAATGAATAGAAAATAGAGTCAAGACATTGACAAGGTTAGAAATAATGATTTGTATTTGAAATAAGATTTTTTTTACATCAAACTTTGCTTTCGTCAAAGAATCCTCCATTTGCAGCAATTACAGCATTGCAGACCTTTGGCATCCTAGCTGTTAATTTGTTGAGGTAATCTGGAGAAATTGCACCCCACGCTTCCAGAAGCAGCTCCCACAAGTTGGATTGGTTGGATGGGCACTTCTTTGAGCAGATTGAGTTTCTGGAGCATCACATTTGTGGGGTCAATTAAACGCTCAAAATGGCCAGAAAAAGAGAACTTTCATCTGAAACTCGACAGTCTATTCTTGTTCTTAGAAATGAAGGCTATTCCATGCGAGAAATTGCTAAGAAATTGAAGATTTCCTACACCGGTGTGTACTACTCCCTTCAGAGGACAGCACAAACAGGCTCTAACAGGTACTATTTAATGAAGATGCCAGTTGGGGACCTGTGAGGCATCTGTTTCTCAAACTAGAGACTCTAATGTACTTATCTTCTTGCTCAGTTGTGCAACGCGGCCTCCCACTTCTTTTTCTACTCTGGTTAGAGCCTGTTTGTGCTGTCCTCTGAAGGGAGTAGTACACACCGGTGTAGGAAATCTTCAATTTCTTAGCAATTTCTCGCATGGAATAGCCTTCATTTCTAAGAACAAGAATAGACTGTCGAGTTTCAGATGAAAGTTCTCTTTTTCTGGCCATTTTGAGCGTTTAATTGACCCCACAAATGTGATGCTCCAGAAACTCAATCTGCTCAAAGAAGTGCCCATCCAACCAATCCAACTTGTGGGAGCTGCTTCTGGAAGCGTGGGGTGCAATTTCTCCAGATTACCTCAACAAATTAACAGCTAGAATGCCAAAGGTCTGCAATGCTGTAATTGCTGCAAATGGAGGATTCTTTGACGAAAGCAAAGTTTGATGTAAAAAAAATCTTATTTCAAATACAAATCATTATTTCTAACCTTGTCAATGTCTTGACTCTATTTTCTATTCATTTCACAACATATGGTGGTGAATAAGTGTGACTTTTCATGGAAAACACAAAATTGTTTGGGTGATCCCAAACTTTTGAACGGTAGTGTATGTGTTCTAGTTTGGATATATGTGTTCTCAGTTTGGATATATGTGTTCTAGTTTGGATATATGTGTTCTTAGTTTGGATATATGTGTTCTTGGTTTGGATATACACTACCGTTCAAAAGTTTGGGATCACCCAAACAATTTTGTGTTTTCCATGAAAAGTCACACTTATTCACCACCATATGTTGTGAAATGAATAGAAAATAGAGTCAAGACATTGACAAGGTTAGAAATAATGATTTGTATTTGAAATAAGATTTTTTTTACATCAAACTTTGCTTTCGTCAAAGAATCCTCCATTTGCAGCAATTACAGCATTGCAGACCTTTGGCATTCTAGCTGTTAATTTGTTGAGGTAATCTGGAGAAATTGCACTCCACGCTTCCAGAAGCAGCTCCCACAAGTTGGATTGGTTGGATGGGCACTTCTTTGAGCAGATTGAGTTTCTGGAGCATCACATTTGTGGGGTCAATTAAACGCTCAAAATGGCCAGAAAAAGAGAACTTTCATCTGAAACTCGACAGTCTATTCTTGTTCTTAGAAATGAAGGCTATTCCATGCGAGAAATTGCTAAGAAATTGAAGATTTCCTACACCGGTGTGTACTACTCCCTTCAGAGGACAGCACAAACAGGCTCTAACCAGAGTAGAAAAAGAAGTGGGAGGCCGCGTTGCACAACTGAGCAAGAAGATAAGTACATTAGAGTCTCTAGTTTGAGAAACAGACGCCTCACAGGTCCCCAACTGGCATCTTCATTAAATAGTACCTGTTAGAGCCTGTTTGTGCTGTCCTCTGAAGGGAGTAGTACACACCGGTGTAGGAAATCTTCAATTTCTTAGCAATTTCTCGCATGGAATAGCCTTCATTTCTAAGAACAAGAATAGACTGTCGAGTTTCAGATGAAAGTTCTCTTTTTCTGGCCATTTTGAGCGTTTAATTGACCCCACAAATGTGATGCTCCAGAAACTCAATCTGCTCAAAGAAGTGCCCATCCAACCAATCCAACTTGTGGGAGCTGCTTCTGGAAGCGTGGGGTGCAATTTCTCCAGATTACCTCAACAAATTAACAGCTAGAATGCCAAAGGTCTGCAATGCTGTAATTGCTGCAAATGGAGGATTCTTTGACGAAAGCAAAGTTTGATGTAAAAAAAATCTTATTTCAAATACAAATCATTATTTCTAACCTTGTCAATGTCTTGACTCTATTTTCTATTCATTTCACCATATGGTGGTGAATAAGTGTGACTTTTCATGGAAAACACAAAATTGTTTGGGTGATCCCAAACTTTTGAACGGTAGTGTATGTGTTCTTAGTTTGGATATATGTGTTCTTAGTTTGGATATATGTGTTCTTGGTTTGGATATATGTGTTCTTAGTTTGGATATATGTGTTCTTGGTTTGGATATATGTGTTCTTAGTTTAGATGAATGTGCTCTTAGTTTGGATATATGTGTTCTAGTTTGGATCTATGTGTTTAGTTTGGATATATGTGTTTTTAGTTCGGATATATGTGTTCTTAGTTTGGATATATGTGTTCTTAGTTTGGATATATGTGTTCTTAGTTTGGATATATGTGTTCTTAGTTTGGCTATATGTGTTTAGCTTGGATATATGTGTTTTTAGTTCGGATATATGTGTTCTTGTACTTTGTGGACAAGTGTTGTTGTCTTTGTGTTGCACTGCTGTGGGGTGGGGGAAACAATATTGTGTTTACTAATTTCATGTACGCAAGTACATGAAGTGAAATGACAAATAAAGTGTTGCTGATTCCTGATTACAGTAAATGACCTCTGGGGATCAGTACTGTAGAATCTACAAATGCATGGTCATAATAGTAATACAATGGCCAGGTTATTGCAAATATGTCTGTCCTAAACCTCTTTGCTTTTTGGTCCCCCGAGTTGGTGAGTCTCATGTGCACACATAATTCCCTCTACATTACCGTTCACAATGCTGACCACCCGGTTTTGTGGGTTTTATGTTGAGGAACAGATAACCACTTTGACTTTTCAGCCTTACCTTTTTTTTATCTAAAACAATTTGTCAAAAAAAGCAAAACCATTATATGCTTGTTAAAGAAACATTGAGGAGGCTACAACCGCATCATTACTCTAAAGCAATAACCGATGTCACAATTCAATCTCCAACCCTTGCCCTTGAACAAACTGATTTCTCTGAACGATATTATTTTCATTACATTCTCAATAGCCCGCTTCCCCCGACCTGCACCAGTAACTATCGTCCATGGCCTCGTTTCCCAATGCACCTCAGACGAGGGCAGTTTGCACAGACATCTGGGGTAGCTGTAGGGATGAAGGTTTCTGCATGAGTGTCCTTACTTTCTCCCACCCCCCCACCCCTTTTAAATTAAACCGTACATTGAACGGTTGTTTATAGGTTTGTTACGACCCGGCAGGAGGGAGGGGGAGACACAGAGACCAGTACCGAAACCCTAAAGGATTGATTATCCATAGAAGCTAACCCATTTTGTGGAAAAATCTGAACTAGTGTGTGGACATCTTAGTTGTCAGTGGTGGATGTGAGTAGTGTAAGCTATGTGTGGGTGCTGTATGGTACAAAGAAACGACTAAAGCCAAATTAACCCAAAATAGAGCCAGAGATGTGTGTGGGAATATGATCCTCTGTGGACTGGAGTCTGGCACCGTGTCCAAAACCACCCATTATCCGAACCGCTTAACCTGCTCTCAGGGTCGTGGGATGCTGGAGCCTATCCCGGCAGTCACTGGGCGGCAGGACACTGTGGACGGGCCGCCAGGCCATCACAGGGCCCACACACACTCACACTCACACTCACCCCTAGGGACAATTTAGTACGGCCGATCCACCTGACCTACATGTCTTTGGACTGTGGGAGGAAACCGGAGCCCCCGGAGGAAACCCACACAGACACGGGGAGAACATGCAAACTCCACACAGAGGATGACCCTGGATGACCCCCAAGGTTGAACTACCCCGGGGCTCGAACCCAGGACCTTCTTGCTGTGAGGCGACCGCGCTAACCACCGCGCCACCGCGCCGCCCCAATGCAGAATGAAGAATTCGACCTCAAAGCTCTCTGTCTTCAGACTGCTTACTTCCCCGATGACCACGCTGGAGACAATACTGCAGTCAGCCTGAGAGAAACCATATACTACCATACCTGTCCTACATACTCGAGGAGTATGTACTGGGTACTGCAGTCAAAACCGAGGAGGAAAACACTCAACTAAACTTGCTGCTATAGACCTGAAGATGTCTTACTTCCCATCCGGCTTCGTCAAGTTCTGATGTCCATGTGGGCAGACCTAGACGTTTAGCGCTGTGGAGATTGTCTCTCCTCTTGATGTATGAGGACATGGTTGAGGACATCCGCCCAAGTATGTGAATGGGTTGGCGTGCAGTAATGGGTTGGCGTGCAGTGATGGTGTAGTGACGGTGTAAGCAGGTGGTGTTGCAGTCCCCCTTGGTTAATTTATCCAAAGCAACTTGCAAGAGAGTCAGCAATTAGCAGATGTTACCATCTGGCATCATAGGGCGCTATATGCTATGTTTATATTGGTGCTATACATATATATATATATATATATATATGATATCATAGACAAGGGTGCATGTTATGCAAAGTGCATTTATGTCTTGATGCATGCTCAGTAATCCAGGTAAGAAAATCAAGGACGGTTGAATCAGTTCATCTGGACACAACGTTTACTGACAGAAACACTTCATCACTCATCTAAGTGACCTCTTCTGTGACCTCTTCTGTGACCTCTTCACTCTCCACGAAGTGGTGCTAGTGACTGTATGTGTCTGAGCACAGATCTTTAGCCCAGCTTTCTCCAGTATGTCCTGTTGTAGTTCTCTGGCCCACTTTTCTGTCACATAGTAGGTATTGTTCTTTGCCATTGAAGCTGGGGTTCGATATACAAGTTAGCGATTGGCTTATTTCCATGTTTTCCATCCTGAATTTTCAGTAAATACTGTTCCAAAACGGAGGAGTCTATCAATCTGTTCCAGTCTGGGTGTTTGGATACAAAGCTTCTTAACTGTAGATGTCTAAAAACAAATTCTGTTCTTGGCAATTTAAAATCTGCTCATAACAGTTGAATCAGTTCATCTGGACACAGCGTTTATCGGTAGAAACGTTTCATCGCTCAGCCTCCTCAGTCTCAACTGACTGCAGGTATCCCACCCTTATAAACAGCCCAGCGGCATAACGACCGAACCCCCACGATAGGGCTCATGTGCACGTTACCGTGACCATTACAGTTTTTCACAATTGCTTAAACACATTTCCCGATAGACTACCTCACTTTCTCGAAAACCCTAAACACAAATCACAAAACTCACACACAAAATGCAGAATCCTACACTTCTCTTGCAAAAGCACGCTTTGCCCTCAGAACGGCGTTAACGCTTCACTAAATGGTATTTTCTTTTCAAATGACAAACACCCATCACATGAGTAGACATTTCTAAGCACCCATTGAACACTGATGTGCAGAACAGAGAACACTATACAGTATGAATGGAAAACACTATATGATGCTTTATCAGTAGAATCGTGCCCTTGCATGTTCAGTGTTACACTTTCACCTGTTGGATGTAAAATATTACCGTATAATGTTTTTACGTATACTCAAATACAAAACAACACACAACACTTTATATTGAGGCAACCGAGAAGCGACTCAGGTTGGGTTGGACCCTCTGGCCAGCCTCCCTCATGGCCAAACCATGGTTGACCACATGATCAATGACAGAGGCCCTAATCTCATCAGAGATTATGGTTCTTCTCCTTCCTCCTCCACCTCCTCCTCCTTGTCCTCCCCCTCCTCCTCTTCCTCTCCCTCCTCTGCCTTGCTGCTCACCTCCCTCTTCAATGTTGCCTCCATCCATTGTTCTCCAAACAAACCAGGAGCTCATCTGTGACCCTTCTACGGCAAATTGCTGGTTGCAACTCGCACAACAGCCGGCTTGGGAGTTTAGAAATGTGATGGGCGGTGTGTTCTGTGTGAACACCGAGAGAGGGAATTCAGGAAGAGTGTGCAAGATATAGAGAATTGTGTGTAGTGTTGTGAAAAATGTGTGGTATGGAATGGGAATCTGAGTCTAAAGCAGAAAACGTGCTTGGAGTTCAGCAGAACTGGTTTAGGCAGTTGGTGCATGAGTCTCAGGTTGTGCACATTGTGTCTGATGTTCCAATTAATGTGTTTAAACAATTGTGAGAAACTGTAAGTAGAGTTACAGTGGCCACGTGTACTATTCACAGATTGGGGAATAGTACATAGCATTGTAAGATGGCGACAGATGTACTCTTATCTACCCCCCCCCCCCGTTCAGGGATTGTCATTCCCTCTTCACATAGATGGATGGCCTCCCTGACTCCTCATTCAAACCAGTATCCATCCCTGAACCGGGGGGGGGGGGGGGCCATACTAACATACTAACTCTAGTTAATGGTCATGGCAATTTGCATATGAAACTGGTCCTTGCTTTGGGTCGTGATTCATCTGTATAGTTTATAAGGGTGTATCGTACTGTATTGTTTATAAGGGTGGGGACACCTGCAGTCAGGTGAGACTGAGGAGGTCACCTAGATGATGATGATGAAACGTTTCCCTCAGTAAACGCTGTGTCCAGATGAACAGCTTGAACTTTCTTTGGGGGCCAGGTGAGAGGAAAGTTTGTAATTTGTGATATTGGACTACACAAAAAAAACTGACTTGTCTTGACTCGTCTTGCCCTAGAGGTTGTCACTAGACAGATAGTTGACCCTGACCCTGACCCTAATGTGGCTTTGCAGGCAAGTCAGCGCAGTTCCTCGACCCCCTGTAACACCAACAGTAAGGTTCAATGAAGGATGCTGCAGTCTGATGTATCCGGCCTCCCATATAGATCAGAGGCCATACACTTATACATAATCTACAGCAGGCAGCACGGTGGCCCAGTGGTTAGCACTGTTCCCTTACAGCAAGAAGGTCCTGGGTTCGAACCCCAGGCCATCTCAGGTCCTTTCTGTGTGGACTTTGCATGCTCCCCCCGTGTCTGCGGTGGGTTTCCTCCGGGTGCTCCGACTTCCTCCCACCATCAAAAAAGACATGCGTGTTAGGGTTAATACTCCTGTCTGTGCCCCTGAGCAAGGCAATGGGAAGAAGAACTGGGGTTGGTCCCCCGGGTCTGCATGGCGGCTGCCCACTGCTACTAGCTACACAGCTAGGATGGGTTAAATGTAGAGGGTAAATTTCATTTGTATGTATGTACAACATGACTAATAACGTGTATTCTGTTCTGCTCTATAACAGGAAATCCAGTTAAGTGTTTTCTTATCTACTCTGGACTGCATGCTGCACACTTGGTTAGTCAGCACACTATTATCAGAAGACCATTTAAACGGCGGTTTGTAGTATATCAAGAGGCGCATCACACGTGTGAATGGCAGCTTCATTCCACTTGCAAAACCCCCCTCGATTTCCACACGTCCTTCACCGAGCCGTACCGGCGGCGCATAGCGCAACAGCAGCAGAGGCAATCTCCTGTTGTCATTTTGCCTCAAAGGTAAAGAGATATGTCATCAGCCAGCCAGTTGCATGGCTCTCCCCGCGCTCATAACTGTCATGTGACTAGTAATGCCTACAATAAAACCCTGCACCTTTCCCCTCCCGGGTTCGCAGAAGTATAGCAGTGATTTCATTAAATGTTGAGAAATTTTAATGCTCACGCAAATTTAGGAGAGACAACTTTGTAATCAAAATGACTCCGTTAAATACAGATGACGCACAGATACATTAATCCGTGTGTAGTAGATAGAATTAATTTACGGTTTAACTCACAAAATGACAGTATTTGAATATATATGAGTGCATTCGGGCCATGTACCAGGGCCCACCAAGCCTACTTTGTGTTTGTTTTGTTTATTTTCTTAATTATCTCATTGTGAGGGTATATCATACAGTGCTGCCATATGATAATTTGTGCCTATATTGATGATAATTATCTCTCTCTCTCTCATATACACACACACACACACGTGTGCACGCACGCACTTGCAAATGTACCATACCCCATACACAAAACTATTCACTTAAAACCAACAAATGGAAACTTACTCTGATTCTACTTTTATTTTTTTGTCATCTAAAATATTTGGATGTAGTTGGCCTGTGTCCTTTTTTCCTCTTGGTCTATCTTTTCTTGTGCTACCAGATTTGTGATTTTTTATTAGAGTTTCCATTTCCTCACACATCTGTATGTCAAACGTCCCCCTTCTGGCCACTTTGTGGCTCCCTTTTTGATTCTTTCCGACCATGTTTTCATGATCTTTTCCATCTCTGTCTCTAGCAGCGGCTATCTTGTGGCCAGCTGGCTAGCAGTGGCTGTCGTGTGGCTAGCTGGCTAGCAGTGGCTGTCTTGCGGCTGGCTGGCTAGCAGTGGCTGCCTTGTGACTGGCTGGCTAGCAGTGGCTGTCTCGTGGCCGGCTGGCTAGCAGTGGCTGTCTTGCGGCTGGCTGGCTAGCAGTGGCTGTCTTGTGGCTGGCTGGCTAGCAGTGGCTGTCTGGCGGCCGGCTGGCTAGCAGTGGCTGTCTTGTGGCTAGCTGGCTAGCAGTGGCTGCCTTGTGGCCGGCAAGCTAGCAGTGGCTGTCTTGTGACTGGCTGGCTAGCAGTGGCTGTCTTGTGACTGGCTGGCTAGCAGTGGCTGTCTTGTGGCCGGCTGGCTAGCAGTCGCTGTCTTGTGGCCGGCTGGCTAGCAGTGGCTGTCTTGTGGCCGGCTGGCTAGCAGTGGCTGTCTTGTGACCGGCTGGCTAGCAGTGGCTGTCTTGTGGCTAGCTGGCTAGCAGTGGCTGTCTTGTGGCTAGCTGGCTAGCAGTGGCTGCCTTGTGGCCGGCTGGCTAGCAGTGGCTGTCTTGTGGCCGGCTGGCTAGCTGGGCTTGACGCTGCTGGTGCTTGAAGTCTGGGTCTGCTGTTTCGGGGGAATTTTCGTCTGTTTATTCTTTTGGGTTGGTGTTTCAGCAACTACAGTTCTAACCATTAACCCCCCTGTTGGTTTAGGACCCAGGTTTTTTTTCTTCTTCTTGTGCAATACCTGATGCGGTTCCTGTTCCACCTTTCTCAGCACCACTCTGATTGTTAGTTCAGAAACTTCTAGCATTTTTCCGGTTATTCCCAGGTATGGGTTAAGCCCTTCAGCACCCTTCTTCTTAGGTCGACCCAAATAGGATTCTAGCTATTAGTTATTAGAAGCTCTACTTCTTTTTTCTAAACTTTTTTTGGTTTCCTCCGGGTGCTCCGGTTTCCTCCCACAGCCCAAAGACATGTAGGTCAGGTGAATCAGCCGTACTAAATTGTCCCTAGGTGTGAATGTGTGTGTTTGTGTGGGCCCTGTGATGGCCTGGCAGCCTGTCCAGGGTGTCTCCTCACCTGCCGCCCACTGACCCTGTGACCCTGTTGCCTCTCTCGTCTCTCCTGAAAAACACAGAGAATGCGTAAAGAGAACTGATGGCTCACTACTTGACTATGTAGGTAAGCCATTAATATGTTGCTTCATTAATGAGAGGACCATCTTATTTTTTATATTATACTTTTATTCACATTTTTTTATTGTATAGGCTGTTTTATAATCATTTTGTTATCTACATAAGGATTAATAAAGGTAATATTCTCATAACCATAGACACCTCAGATGAAACCTGGTTTTGAAGAGCCCTGGATAAAGACGGAACTGCAAGCAGCCATGTGGATTTGTAGGCCGGCTACCTGCAGAGGTGACATAGGGAGAATACAACCGCTGTAAGCTTTCTCCAGGGACGGAGCAGGAATAGTAAATACTGACGATAAGGGTGGGGGACATAAACGCGCGGGATGGGTGTGATAATTGGTAGAGGTGCAGATTTACTGCGAGACTGCAGAAAACAGCTCGCGGTCAAGGGCCGGACTCCTCCGGGTAATCCCTCATTTCCTTGCAGCATTTTTTTTTTTTGTTGTCATTGACAGTTCAGATGTATTTTGCGGTTTTGTTAATTTGTACCGCGAGGCAGCAACGTACACATATATGGGGTTGGCATACTGGAAGTCTGGATGCAGAATACTCAGAAGTATATTGTTACGGTGTTAGTATTATTACTTCATTTTTCATCCCGGGGAGATTCACCTCGAGGTCTCACACTCCTACGACCCCTCTGAGAGCCAGAAGGGGCCTGGTTTAACAGTCTACATGCACACGCCAACAGATGGTATCAGGGTTATAATGTTAGGGGGGGCTACAAAACCCCATAAAGAGGGGGAAAAAAATCATAATGAGCTGAAACATCTTAAATATACGATAGTCTTTATAAAAGAGACCCGTCCATCACATTCTGACCATACAAAGCCCAAAAGGCCACGGGCAAGTCGTCGAAGGTGTGTGTGTGTGTGTGTGGGGGGGGGGTGTGGTTACACAGCTCGTTACAGTTTTGCATGCATTCAAATTTCACTGATAAGGAGGGGAGATTTATGCTAGTGAAGGGGTCCATTTGCGGGGTGCTGGGTTCTCTGCTGAATATGCTCCATAACAAATAACCCTAAATGTATTAAGAGAGTGTGTAAACACATTATAGGAAAGGCCAAGGGACTTGCCCTAGTTGGGGGTGATTTGAGCTGTGTTTTGTCAAATAGGCTGGATGAACTAATTTAACAATAATTTAATCATTTAACTAGATTGTTTAACACAATCCTGGAAAGTGAGAGGAGGCCTGAGGAGTGGAGAAGAAGCATACTTGTACCGATTTTCCAGAACAAGGGTGATGTGCAGAACTGTAGCATCTACAGAGGTATAAAGTTGATCAGCCACAGCATGAAGATATGGGAAAGAGTAATAGAAGCTAGGTTAAGAGGAGAGGGGACGATCAGCGAGCAGCAGTATGGTTTCATGCCACGAAAGAGCACCACAGGTGTGAAGTTTGCTTATATACGTATATAATGTTACAGTTTCATTCAGCAGGACACAACAGCACAAGTAAGTGTAAAAAAAAACTAGGTTCAAGTCCAATAGGACGCAGGTGTCAACAGACAGTGCACCAGGACGTAGGGTAGAAGTGTTAGAAGCAAAGAAGCATCAGGTGTGGAGGTGTTGGTGAAGGAGCTGGGTCTTCAGCTTCTCCTTAAAGATGGCGAGGGACTCGGCGGCTCGAATGGAGTCTGGTAACTCGCGCCACAAGTGCGCCCGAGAGAACGGGTCTCCACGTTTTACTCCAACCTGCACTCCTCCTACTCCAGAACTGATGATCTCTTTGCAGGTAAGAATGAGTCTGGCCCAGCTGTGGATTGTAAAACACATAACTTGACTTTGAGTGACCATTACCCTCCCCGCCTGGTACGGGACTTAGGAAGATATGCGTTAATCGACTAAGGGTTTCCCTTCTCAGCGATGCTGCTGTCAGTGTGAACAGGAGCATCAAGCCAGCTACCCACAAACCCTTTAAGTGAAGTCACTGAAGCTAAGGCGGCTGCTGGACATGTGCCTCCAGAACAGCTTTGAGACGAGTCCAAGATCTTTAAAGCAACGTTGCTCTGAACACGGGAGTAAAGCCAGGAGATCCAAACAGGTGTACAACAAATCAGAAGTAGGGATCCAGGCAAGCCCCCGCAGGAATCCTAACATTTGAAGTTTAAAAAAACTCTATTACATTTATCACAATTATAATTATATTATATATTATAATTATGTCATATTATACTGTTTAATAAATTGATTAGTTATTTGTTGAATAGTTATTTGTTACTTGTTGATGAATCGGTTCATCTGGACACAGCGTTTACTGGGAGAAACGTTTCATCTTCATCTAAGCGCCCTCTTCAGCCTCACCAGACTGCAGCTGCCCCCACCCTTATAGACTACACAGATGCGTAACGACCAGTTTCATATGCAAATTGCCATGACCATTAAGTAGAGTTAGTATGGTCATGTGCACTACCCACAGAGGGCTGGGGAATAGTTGCAATCGCAGCATTGTAAATTGGCGACAGATGTACCCCCCCCCACCCAACCCCCACCCCCACCCCCCCCGGTTCAGGGATGCAACGCTGGTTTGAATGTGGAGTCAAAGAGGCCATCCATCTATGTGAAGAGGGAATGACAATCCCTGAGCCGAATTGGGTGGGGGGTGGGGTGGGGTGGGGTGGGGGGGTAAGAATACGTCTGTCGCTCTTGCCCCATGGTAGACCTCAGGTATTTCTTTTTTTATCAGTTTAATCTCAGAGAAGCTCCTCTCTGCAGCAGGCACTATTATGGGGAGAGTGGCAAAAAAATTCCCCAAAGCTGCCCGCGTGCGCCAGAAATTGATCCGCCCCAAGGATCAGGTCCCCCGGCACAAAAGGGATCAACGTGGTTCACGCTGTTAAGTGCTGGGAGGGTTGCCGTGACGTGTACATCGGGGAAACAAAACAGACGCGGGTCAAGAGGATGACACAACACGGAAGATTGAATCTCGACAGGCCAGGACTCCGCAGTCTACACCCACCTGCACACCAGTGGCCACTCTTTCAAGGTTGAGGATGTGCACATCCTTGATAGGGGGGAATGCTCGTTTGAACGGGGAAACATGGAAATAAGTCAATCACTAACTTTTATATAGAGTCCTAGCTTCAGTGACAAACAACAATACCTACCATGTGAAAGAAAAGTGGGCCAGAGAGCTACAACAGGACATACAGGAGAAAGGTTGGCTGAAGATCTGTGCTCAGACAGTCACTAGCACCACTTCGTGGAGAGAATTTCAATGGAAGATAATTAACAGCTAAGAATACTTAAATAAACAATTATTCAAAATTACTACTTAATTAAGCTAACTAATAATTAAAAAAGGGGGGAGGCAGAGGGTGTGCTGCAATTATCGGGGCATCACATTGCTCGGCCTCCCTGGGAAAGTCTACTCTAGGGTGCTGGAAAGGAGTCCCCGGCCAATTGTCGAACCTCGGCTCCAGGAGGACCAATGCGGATTCCGTCCTGGCCGTGGAACAACTGCCCAACTCTTCACCCGTGCAGAAGTGCTGAGGGAGGCGTGGGAGTTTGACCAGCCAGTCTACATGTGTTTTGTGGACTTGGAGAAGGCGTACAACCATGTACCCCGGGGCACTCTATAGGAGGTGCTGCGGGAGTATGGGGTACAAGGGCAGTTGCTACAAGACATCCGGTCCTTGTATAGCCAAAGTGAGAGCTGCGTCCACATTCTCATCACAAAGTCAGAAACGTTTTCGGTGGGTGTCGGACTCCGCCAAGGTTGCTCCTTGTCTCTGATTCTGTTTGTGATATTCATGGACAGGATCTCAAGGTGCAGCCAAGGTGAGGAGTGTGCTCATTTTGGGAACCTCAGAGAATTGCATCTGTGCTCTTTGCAGATGATGTGGTTTTGTTGGCTTCATCAGAACGTGACCTCCAGCGCACACTGGGGCGGTTTGCAGCAGAGTGTGAAATGGCCCGGTGAGAGTCCGCACCTCCAAGTCTGAGACCATGGTTCTCTACCGGGGAATGGTGGACTGCTCGCTCCGGGTTGGGGATGAGTTGTTGCCTCAAGTGAAGGAGTTCAAGTATCTCGGGGTCTTGTTCACGAGTGAGGGTAGGATGGAGCGGGAGATCGACAGATGGATTGGTGCAGCATCAGCAGTAATGCGGACGTTGTACCGGACCGTTGCGGTGAAGAGGGAGCTGAGCCGGAAGACAAAGCTCTCAATTTACCAGTCAATCTTTGTTCCAACCCTCAACTATGGTCATGAGCTTTGGGAAGTG